>NC_053426.1:80886659-81019121 GCF_007990345.1 Gossypium hirsutum | reverse complement strand
TATGCCGACCGGATTATTTTACCAACATAAAGTAAGTCATTAAGCATATAGTTGGTATTAATTCAAATGGTCATAACGTCTATGTGATGATGCTGATGGAATGAATAAATATATATATGCATGTACGTATGTGATGATGAAAGTGTTGAATGAAAAGAAAAGAGGTGAGATGTATTGAGTTGTTGATCTCGGCACTAAATGTGCGGGATAAACAAGTATGACCATGAGATTGGCGCTAAGAGTGCGGGTTTAAATTGTGCAGCACTAGTGTGCGAATTGACTATGTACACTAAGTGTGCGAGTTTGATTATGTAGCACTAAGTGTGCGAGTTTGACTATGTAGCACTAAGTGTGCGAGTTTGATTATGTAGCACTAGGTGTGCGAGCTGATTATATAGCACTGAGTGTGCGGACTTAATATGTTCTTGATCATTTGGACACTAAGTGTGCGACACTATTGAGTCAATCACGGACAGCGGATCGGGTAAGTATCTTGAGCTCATGGCTAATAGGTGCTGTCTATATTTGGAGTTGAGCTTGGTAAGTTTGAACCCATGTGACGAATACTGAAGTCAGACATAAGATTATCGTGAATGGTGAAGGCCGTTTAGTTGTATGATTGTAACGAAAATAAAATGATTTAGAAATGCCTCGATATCCTATTGATGAGTAATGAATTGAATGCATGATTTGTATAGATGAACGATAGTCGAGAACTATGGTATGGTTCGTATGGATGGAGTAACTAGCCTCGTTCCATTTTGTTTCCTCTTGTGATAATGTTATTAATGGATGGTAGTTATTGCTTATACTTACTGAGTTATAAACTCACTCGGTGTTTCCTTGTCACCTATTCTAGGTTTCTTGGACTCATCTCCTTTTGCGTGGTCGGGCCGTCATCGAAGTCATCACACCGGATAGCAAGTTTTGGTACTTCTTCTTAGTTGGCTTAGGAGAACATTCGGCATGTATAGGCTATTATGTTGTGTCTGAACTTTGGTATGTAATCTTTTAGCCATGCGAAAATGGCATAAATGTTCGGTTGGGTTTGGATTCATAACGTTAGGTCGCAAATCTTGATAATTCGACCTTTTTATGCCATACGTCATGGTTGATTATTTTGGTGTTAAAATTCATGATATGGCATAGTGTAGTAGGGGGAAGTTTGACAATGATTAGCCTTTGGCATGGTTAGTCATGATCATAATTTGTGATATGCATGATGAATTATTAGTTAGATCAAGGGTAAACACGAAGTGGGCATAGTTGCTTTCGTAACAGATGCTGGCAGCAGCAGTGACATGAGATTGAAAAATCACTAAAATAGTAGGAGTGGAATTAATTGATGAATAAATTATGTAATCGAAGTTCGATGAGTCTATTTCATATAGAAGTAACGAAAGGATCATATGGACAGTATGTTAAGAGATAATCAGGTTCTCGTGGGACAGGGCCAGAACGGTTTCTGGATTCCCTGCTCCGACTTTGGAAATTCATTATAAATTAACCAGAGATAATTAGGAGTCATACCATATATGTATAGATTCCTCTCTGAGTCTAGTTTCTATAGAACAAACGGCATCAGTATGGAAGTTCTGTACAGCGAGATATCCAGGTCGTAATGCGCAAAGGTCAGTGTAGTCGACCCCAGTAACATGGGAGACTTTGACTAATAAACTGTACTAATTGGCCCGACCAAAAATTCTAGAAAAAAATATGTAGATGGGAATATGAGTCTAGTTTCAGGGAAAATTCACGGAACTGGATTTTGAGTTCCAGAGCTCAAGATATGATTTTTAAAGCGACTAGTACGCAAATTGACAGCTTGTCTGGAAAAATTTTAATAAGTGGTTTGAAGTCTGTTAACACCTCCTGTTCGACTCCGGCGACGGCCTCGGGTTCGGGGTGTTACACTTGATTGTTATCAGAGCTATGGTTTAGTCGGTTCTAGGACTACCATAGCACGTATGAGTCTAGCTATACATGCCGAATGTTAATGTTTAACTGTGTGATGACTCTGACAGTTAAAATTATGTTTTGATTAGTAAATGGATCCCGGTGTAGAAAGAATCTTAGCGGATGACGTTGAAAGTGTAGCGGCTGCTCCTGCACAAGGGACACCGCCTATTGAACCTCAGTCATCTGCGAATAATCAAGGTGAGGGGGCTAAACAAGCCTTCTTTACCATGATGAATGAGTGGGTCGCGCAATATGCCCGAAGCAGTCCGGCTGTCCAACAATTCCCGAATTTGAATAATCCACCCCCGGAGCCAGTAATGCCATCAGTTACTGATCCTGTGAGGCTGAGTAAGCCACCTGTAGACTTGATTAGGAAGCGCGGGGCTGAGGAGTTCAGGGCCATAGTTACTGATGATGCTGAAAGGGCCGAGTTCTGGCTTGATAACACCGTTCGGGTGTTCGATGAACTGTCATGCACACCTGATGAATGTCTAAGTGTGCTGTATCTTTGTTACGAGACTCAGCCTACTATTGGTGGAGGACCTTGATTTCCATAGTCCCGAACGAACGAGTAACTTGGACTTCTTTCAGATGGAATTTCGAAAGAAATATATTAGCCAACGGTTCATCGATCAAAAGCGTAAGGAATTCTTGGAACTCAAGCAAGGCCGTATGACAGTATCTGAATACGAACATGAATTCGTAAGACTCAGTAGGTATGCCCGGGAGTGTGTAGCTGATGAGGTTGCTATGTGCAAAAGATTCGAAGAAGGATTGAATGAAGATTTAAAGCTACTAATGGGTATTTTGGAATAAAAGAATTCGTAACACTAGTTGAACGAGCCTGCAAGGCGGAAGAACTTGGAAAGGAGAAGAAGAAGGCTGAATTTGAAGCTAGAGACTATCGTAAAAGATCGACGGGTAAAGCTCCGTTCTCAGCTGTAAAGAAGTTCAAGGAGGACACTAATAAGTCGAGGACGACTGCGGGAATTTCCATCAGAGCAAAACCATCGACGGGCTCCCGAGCTACTTCGGTAGCTAGTGTGGGCAATAATCGTCTAGAGAAACCTGAATGTCCCCAATGCGGAAGACGACACCTAGGTGAATGTTGGGGTAAGTCTACTAACAGGGCCTGTTACGGATGCGGTCGAAGGACCACTTCATTAGAGATTGCACGGAGCTTGATGAGAAGAATAAGATCAAGGTGCAAGACCTAGTGGAGTGACAACTAGAGGTAGACCACCGAGAATTTTGGGAGGTAGGGGTGGTAGTCAGAGAGGGGCCTCTGATACGGCTGTTCGAGCCGAGAACCGTACTCCTGCTAGAGCATATGCCATTCGCGCACGAGAGGAGGCATCCTCCCCTGACGTCATCACTGGTACCTTCACTCTCTTTGATACTAATGTGATTGCATTGATTGACCCTGGCTCTACTCATTCATATGTGTTTGAAACCTTAGCATCCAGTAAGACTCTACCTGTTGAGTCTACTGAGTTCGTAATTCGAGTGTCAAACCCTTTGGGTCAATGCGTATTTGTTGATAAAGTGTGTAAGAGATGCCCTCTAATAATCCGAGAATCCTGTTTTCCGGCCAATTTGATGCTTTTGCCGTTTGACGAATTTGATGTTATTCTTGGTTTGGATTGGTTGACCGCGCATGATGCAGTTGTGAATTGCAAAAGCAAGACTATTGATTTGAGGTGCGCAAATAACGAGATAATCCGAGTTGAGTCTGCGGACTTAAGGGGGTTGCCAGCTGTAATATCAGCAATGTTGGCCCAGAATATGTGAGAAAAGGGTGCGAAGCATACCTTGCGTATGTACTTGATGACAAAGAGTTAGAAAAGAAACCCGAATCTGTGCCGGTGGTTTGTGAATACCGGATGTTTTTCCTGAAGAGTTACCGGGTTTGCCACCTGTTCGGGAGATAGAGTTTGGTATTGAGCTCGTACCTGGAACTACGCCAATTTCGATAGCTCCGTATCGTATGGCACTAACCGAGTTAAAAGAGTTGAAAGCTCAGTTGCAAGAATTGACGGATAGAGGTTTCGCTCGACCAAGTTCTCACCTTGGGGTGCACCAGTATTGTTCGTGAAAAAGAAGGACGGAACCATGAGGTTGTGCATTGACTATCGTCAACTGAATAAAGTGACGATAAAGAACAAATATCCGTTGCCGCGCATCGATGATTTGTTCGACCAACTGAAGGGAGCCTCAGTGTTCTCAAAAATAGATTTGAGATCGGGCTATTATCAGTTGCGAATTCGAGATTCGGACATACCCAAAACTGCTTTCAGAACGAGGTACGGTCACTACGAGTTCTTAGTGATGCCGTTTGGGCTCACTAATGCCCCTGCAGTATTTATGGATTTGATGAATCGGATCTTCAGACCATATTTGGATCGGTTCGTAGTTGTGTTCATTGATGACATCTTGGTCTATTCAAGAGATGAGATCGAACATGCTGAACACTTGAGATTAGTGTTGCAAGTTTTGCGGGATAAGAAGTTATATGCTAAGTTCAGTAAGTGTGAGTTCTGGTTAAGAGAGGTTAGCTTCTTGGGTCATGTGGTATCCGCATCGGGTATTCGAGTTGACCCGAACAAAATCTCAGCCATACTTAACTGGAAACCTCCGAGAAATATTACTGAGGTTTGGAGCTTTTTGGGGCTCGCCGGTTATTACCGACGATTTGTCAAAGGTTTCTCGATGATAGCCACACCAATGATGAAGCTACTTCAAAAGGATGTTAAGTTCGAATGGACGGAGAAATGTCAGAAAAGTTTCGATCAACTGAAAACTTATTTGACTGAAGCTTCAATTTTAGTGCAACCCGAATCAGGCAAAGAGTTTGTCATTTATAGTGACGCATCCCTACTCAGGTTGGGTTGCGTATTGATGCAAGAAGGTCGAGTTGTGGCCTATGCGTCGAGACAATTGAAGCCACACGAGAGAAATTATCCCACCCATGATCTCGAGCTAGCCGCCATCGTATTTGCTTTGAAAATATGGCGACATTATTTGTTTGGCGAAAAGTGCCATGTATTTTCGGATCACAAAAGTCTCAAATATTTGATGACTCAAAGAGACTTAAATCTGCGACAAAGACGTTGGCTTGAGTTGTTGAAAGATTACGAACTTGTCATTGATTACCACCCGGGAAAGGCTAATGTGGTTGCGGACGCCTTAAGCTGGAAATCGCTGTTTGCTTTACGAGCGATGAATGTGCACTTGTCTGTTCTACCCGACAATGTGTTAATAGCTGAATTAAAAGCCAAACCATTGTTGATTCATCAAATTTGTGAAGCCCAGAAAGTTGATGATGAATTGGTTGCAAAACGGGCTGAGTGTGTTCTGAACAAGGAATCGGAGTTTCGAATGGATGATGATGATTGTTTGAGGTTTAGAAGTCGTTTGTGTGTTCCAAGGAATTCGGAACTTATTTCGATGATTTTGAATGAGGCTCATAGTGGCCGAATGTCTATCCACCCGGGTAGTACTAAAATGTACAACGATCTGAAACGTCAGTTTTGGTGGCATGGTATGAAACGAGACATCTCTGACTTTGTTTCGAGATTCTTAATATGTCAACAAGTGAAAGCAGAACAACAAGTGCCTTCAGGATTACTTCAGCCGATCATGATACCCGAGTGGAAATGGGATCGAGTCACAATGGACTTTGTGTCCGGGCTGCCATTGTCAGCAAGTAAGAAGGATGCGATTTGGGTTGTTGTCGATCGACTGACTAAGTCGGCTCACTTTATCCCCGTGCGTACGGATTTTTCATTGGATAAACTAGCTGAATTGTACGTTTCTCAGATTGTGAGATTACATGGAATACCTATTTCTATTGTGTCAGATAGAGACCCAAGATTTACATCGCGATTTTGGAAGAAATTGCAAGAAGCTTTGGGTACCAAGCTGCATTTTAGCACTGCTTTTCACCCCCAAACCAATGGTCAATCTGAACGAACAATTCAGATACTCGAGGATATGTTGAGATGTTGCGTCTTAGAGTTCTGTGGTTCATAGGAAAGATATTTGCCTTTGATTGAATTTGCTTATAACAATAGCTTTCAATCAAGCATTAAGATGGCACCTTACGAGGCTTTATACGGTCGCAAGTGTCGTACCCCATTATTTTGGACTGAACTTAGTGAAAGTAAAATCTTTGGGGTTGATTTGATTAAGGATGCCGAGCAGAAAGTCTGAGTAATTCGCGAAAGTTTGAAAGCCGCTTCGGATCGTCAAAAGTCGTATGCGGATTTGAAAAGAAAAGACATTGAATATCAGGTTGAAGATAAAGTATTTCTCAAAGTTTCACCCTGGAAGAAGGTGCTTAGATTTGGTCGTAAGGGCAAATTGAGTCCGAGATTCATCGGCCCGTACGAAGTATCCGAACGAGTTGGACCAGTTGCATACCGATTAATTTTGCCCCCTGAGCTTGAAAAGATTCACGACGTCTTTCATGTTTCGATGCTTCGATGCTATCGATCTGATCCATCGCACAAAATTAGCCCATCAGAGGTTGAAATTCAAGCCGATATGAGTTATGAAGAAGAACCGATGCGTATCCTAGCTCGTGAAGTGAAGGAGTTGCGAAACAAAAGGGTTCCGTTAGTGAAGGTGTTATGGCTCAAACACGGGATCGAGGAAGCTACTTGGGAAACTGAGAGCTCGATGAAAGAACGATACCCAAACCTATTTACCGGTAAGATTTTCGGGGACGAAAATTTCTTAAGTGGGGGAGAGTTGTGACAGACCTAATTCGACCCTAGTCGGAATGTGGTTTTGGGACCACAAAACCGAGTCATAAAATTTAGTTAAAATTTTATTTGCATATCTTATATGTGTGATAGTACTTGTACAAAAATTTGATGTTTTAATTTTATATTAGGAATGTGAATTTTGCTTGAAAGGATCTAGTTGAAAGACTTGGAAAATTATGATAGGTAAATAAGTAAGGACCAAATAGTATTAAAGTGGGAAAGTGTTGTCCTTGCATGTCAAATTAGCCAAACTAAAGCATAGTGGCCGGCCATGCTATGGGTGGAAACATGTCTCCAACATGTTATGCTAGTGATGTATGTTAAGAAAAATAAAATAATGAGCATGGTGATTAAATAATGAAAGGAAGGGTGATGAAAAAAAATAATATGGTCTCATCCATACCCCGTTGTTGCCGTGAATTGAAGAAAGAAAACAAAAAAGAAAAAGAAAAAAAAGTGTTCATTCTTGAACATCTTTGGCCGAATAGAGGAAAGAAAGGAAGGGGAAAAGCTTGAGAAAATCGGCTATGGTGGTTTGCTAGACTAAGGTATGTTTGATGTTGTCCTTGAGATGCATGCATGTTTTAGTAATTGACTTGAGTTCTAAATAGCCCATGTTCAAATCTTGAATCTTGTTGGTAACATGAGCAATCGGTCATGAGAAAGTGTTCAAGAAATGGTTGTTGTTCATGTTATTTGGATGAGAAATTGTGAGTTTTGTTGTTTCATGTTAAAGTTAGGTGAATGATGATAGAGGAGTGTTTGAACTATAAAAAAGAATCGGCTACCTTGTTATGAGCTAGGGCCGAATGTGAGTTTGGTTGTGTTTGAATATTACATGCTTGGTAGAATGGTGGATGAAGGTGTCGAATGTATGTTGGATTGATAGAGTCTCCAAATTGATTTTATGTGTGTATGCATGACCGAATATACGTGGTCACATGAGTAAGGAAATGAGTTATTTGATATGTGGTAAAAGTTATGTACTAAATCGAAGGTTGCTAAAATTGCCATTTCTTTAGCCGAATATGTGTTTGATCAATGAAGGAATTGTTGAAGAATATAGGTGAACTTGGTGAGAGTATTCGGCTTAGTGTATAAATGATATAAAGATTTTAGGAAATTATTTTGGTTAGGTGTATGTATGATTAAGTATATTCAGCAATATACTTAAAGTGGGTACATGATATTACATTATAATTATTGAGCTTAAGTATATGGATATGTGTATATGTGGTCATATAGTGACATTTTGGTTTGAAAATTTAATGATATGTGATTGCCGAATGTGATAAATAAATTCATGTTATTGGGTTAAATATTGAATACTCTTATTTGTATTATTTAAGCTCAAGAACCTAAAGGAGAGGCGTCCAACAAGGGGAAATCGAAGGTCATCGAGTAGCCGACTCGGAATTATTTTACCCAACATAAAGTAAGTCATTAAGCATATAGTTGGTATTAATTCAAATGGTCATAACGTCTATGTGATGATGCTGAATGGAATGAATAAATATATATATGCATGTACGTATGTGATGATGAAAGTGTTGAATGAAAAGAAAAGAGGTGAGATGTATTGAGTTGTTGATCTCGGCACTAAATGTGCGGGTATAAACAAGTATGACCATGAGATTGGCGCTAAGAGTGCGGGTTTAAATTGTGCAGCACTAAGTGTGCGAATTGACTATGTAGCACTAAGTGTGCGAGTTTGATTATGTAGCACTAAGTGTGCGAGTTTGACTATGTAGCACTAAGTGTGCGAGTTTGATTATGTAGCACTAGGTGTGCGAGCTGATTATATAGCACTGAGTGTGCGGACTTAATATGTTCTTGAATCATTATGGACACTAAGTGTGCGACACTATTGAGTCAATCACGGACAGCGGATCGGGTAAGTATCTTGAGCTCATGGCTAATAGGTGCTATGTCTATATTTGGAGTTGAGCTTGGTAAGTTTGAACCCATGTGACGAATATACTTGAAGTCACGTACATAAGATTTATCGTGGAATGGGTGAAAGGCCGTTTAGTTGTATGATTGTAACGAAAATAAAATGATTTATGAAAATGCCTCGAATATCCTATTGATGAGTATATGGAATGTGAATGCATGATTTGGTATGAGATTGAACCGATAGGTCGGAGGAACTATGGTATGGTTCGGTATGGATGGAGTAACTAGCCTCGTTCCATTTTGTTTCCTCTTGTGATAATGTTATTAATGGATGGTAGTGTATTGCTTATGACTTACTGAGTTATAAACTCACTCGGTGTTTCCTTGTCACCTATTCTAGGTTTCTTGGACTCATCTCCTTTTGCGTGGTCGGGCCGTCATCGAAGTCATCACACCGGATAGCAAGTTTTGGTACTTTCTTCTTAGTTGGCCTAGGAGAACATTTCGGCATGTATAGGCTATTATGTTGTGTCTGAACTTTGGTATGTAATCTTTTAGCCATGCGAAAATGGCATAAATGTTCGGTTAGGTTTGGATTCATAACGTTAGGTCGCAAATCTTGATAATTCGACCTTTTTATGCCATACGTCATGGTTGATTATTTTGGTGTTAAAATTCATGATATGGCAATAGTGTAGTAGGGGGAAGTTTGACAATGATTAGCCTTTGGCATGGTTAGTCATGATCATAATTTGTGATATGCATGATGAATTATTAGTTAGATCAAGGGGTAAACACGAAGTGGGCATAGTTGCTTTCGTAACAGATGCTGGCAGCAGCAGTGACATGAGATTGAAAAATCACTAAAAATAGTAGGAGTGGAATTAATTGATGAATAAATTATGTAATCGAAGTTCGATGAGTCTATTTTCATATAGAAGTAACGAAAGGATCATATGGACAGTATGTTAAGAGATAATCAGGTTCTCGTGGGACAGGGCCAGAACGGTTTCTGGATTCCCTGCTCCGACTTTGGAAATTCATTATAAATTAACCAGAGATAATTAGGAGTCATACCATATATGTATAGATTCCTCTCTGAGTCTAGTTTCTATAGAAACAAACGGCATCAGTATGGAAGTTCTGTACAGCGAGATATCCAGGTCGTAATGCGCAAAGGTCAGTGTAGTCGACCCCAGTAATATGGGAGACTTTGACTAATAAACTGTACTAATTGGCCCAACCAAAAATTCTATAAAAAAATATGTAGATGGGAATATGAGTCTAGTTTCAGGGAAAATTCACGGAACTGGATTTTGGGTTCCAGAGCTCAAGATATGATTTTTAAAGCGACTAGTACGCAGATTGACAGCTTGTCTGGAAAAAATTTTAATAAGTGGTTTGAAGTCTGTTAACACCTCGTATTCGACTCCGGCGACGGCCTCGGGTTCGGGGTGTTACAGGAAACTCTAGCCATGGTGTTCTCCTTGCTTCACATGTCCATGGGGATCAAATGGAACCGGATAAACTATTCGATCAATGGTTTCCGAAGAACCCTGGGCCACATCTACTTATCTTCACGCTGGTGAATCAACAGAAACTTCCTTCCGACGAGGAGCGGGTGGAAGATGGACAAATTTTGGCTTTTAATTTGTCTTTTAGTCCATTTAATCACTAAATGACCAAATTACCCCTAAAGCCTTTCTTTGGAATTTTTACCATGCATGTCCATTTTTGTCCAAATTTTTAGAACTTGGTCAAATTACTATTTAATGACCTCTAATTAATGATCAAATTCAATTTCATGTTAAAAAATTCTAGAACTCAAGTTTTACAATTTATTCAATTTAGTCCTTAAAGTCAAATTAAGCACTTTTCGCATAGAATTTCTTCATGAAATTTTCACACAATCATACACACATATCATAAACCTTATAACAATCACAAAATAATTATTTCTATATCGGATTTTGTGGTCTCAAAACTACTATTCTGACTAGGCCCTAATTCTGGATGTTACCGGTACTAACTCAATAACAAATTTGACTTCTCTTATCGGTGGCAATCTGGGTAACTCTTCTGGAAACACATCTGGATATTCACAAACCACTGGCACTGAATCAATATTCGATTCAGACACTTTTGTATCAAGTACATACGCGAGGTAAGCATTGCAACCCTTTCTTACGTATTTTTATGCTAGGATAGTCGATATCACAACAGGTAAACTACTCGAATCATCAGATTCAATACGAAGAGTCTCACCCTTCTAACATTTTAACACAATAATCTTTTGTCTACAATTCACAACTGCATCATGGAAAGTCATCCAATTCATACCCAATATCACATCAAACTCATCGAACGATAAAAGTATCAAATCAGTCGGAAAACTGTAACCTCGACTCATCAAAGGACAATTATTGTATACTTTATCAATTAGAACATACTAACCTAAGGGGTTCGATACCTTAACCACAAATTCAGTGGACTTGACAAGTAAACTCTTATTAGACACTAAATTTTTACACACATAAGAATGGGTTGATCCAAGATCAATCAATTCAGTTACATCAGTGTTATAAAGAGAAAAAGTACCGGTGATAAAATTTACACGGAGACTATCGACCGATCAATCCACTACTTTATCTTTACCTCAATCTAACTCCGAACGTGGATTTTCTTGATCTATATAATAAAATTTAACTAATTTAATATTTATTCTGTTCAATTCAATCAAATTTCATGTTATGGAAAAATTAGCATTTTGCCCCTAAACATTTGACTTTTTTACAATTTAGTCCCTAGGCTCGTAAAAAATGAAATTCATGAAATTCCACTACATCCAAGCCTAGGCAAAAATTATATATGCTCATATCAGCCCATATATTCCATAAATTCACACATTTATCACAAAATTTTCATATTTCTCAATTTAACCCCTAATTAACAATTTCATCAAAACTCACTTAACAAAAGTTGTTTATTTTACAATAAGGGTTTATTTTCTTTCATTAAACTTCAAGAACAACTAATATGATCTCATGGAAAAACCCTAGACTTTCAACCATATTGCAATTTAGTCCCCTATTTAGCTGGATCAAGCTATAACGGTTCCGAGAATATAAAAATCAGCGGAAATGGAATGAAATAGCACTTACATGCAAAGACAAAGCTTGAGCAAAAATTTCTTCCCTTCTCCTATGGTGAATTTGGCTATCGCATAAAAAATAGAAGAAGATGATAGTTTTTTGGTTTTTCTTTTATTTTTTATCATTAATTATATTTTTACCATTTTACCCTTACCTAACTTTAAAAATTACTCAATTACCATGCCATACACATCCACTAACTCATTTAATGGTCTAATTACCATATAAGGACCTCCACTTTAAAGTTCAATAGCTATTAAACACCTTTAGCTAATAGAACACAACTTTCGCACTTTACTTGATTTAGTCCTTTTTCACAAATTGAGCATACAAACGGTAAAAGTTCTTAATGAAATTTTTATACCATAATTCTAACATGCTAAAGACCACAAAATAATATTAAAATAAATTTTACGACCTCAAATTTGTGGTCTTGAAACTACTATTTTGGTTTCACTGAAAACGAGTCGTTACATTGTGCATCGTTGGACTCATTACTTTAATACTCAGGAGAAATACCCGTTGCAGGTGGTAGTGTGGATACGTCTTCCATGCTTTCTGGGGGTGTTTATAAAAGGAGTCTCCTGGAGGCGGTGAGGAGTATGATTGGGCAAGTGGTGAAGGTTGATGATAACATAGAAAATGGATGTTGAGGAAGGTTTGCGAGAATGACGGTTAGTGTTGATGTGTGTCAATCGTTGATTTTGAAACAGAGAGTGGAGGGTAAGATTCAAAGGGTTGAGTCTAAGAATTTACCTACGGTCTATTACGAATATGGTTGTTTTAATCATATAAAAGAGATATGGCCGAATATGTGTGAGGAAAAATAACTAGAGGATTTGGGAGAAAAAAAAAGTGGGCATAGGGCGGAGCCGGTGTAGAAGAACCTTTCGGTGGAGGATTTGGACAGGAAAGCAGAAACAGAATCGTATGGAGATTGGATGGTTGTATTCCACAATTTCAGGAGGAATTAGAGGAAGAATGTAGTTGAAATTAAGGGGAAACAATTGGTTCGGATAGGATTGAGCTTTGAGGTAATTTCAAACTCAAGTTATAAGGAGGATGAGTCAGTAGAGAAATTGGACAGAGCTATTGATGAGTGTGTTGTATCGGTTGGTGGAGGGAAAATAGTAATGGATTTAGGATGATAGATTGGTTGAAAATGGTTGGGCCTGGGAAAGGAAGTGTCTTATCAAAAGGAAAAAAAAAGTGTTGGTGAATGGGGCAAAAAATTTTAAGGCTGGTGGGCTGATCAATAAAAGAGGAGTTGAGCTGGCAAGATTTGGAAAATTGGTGGGTTCTTTTAATAGGGAGGTAATAAAGGATGCGAATAGGAGACACAAAAATGGATTGGGTAGTGGTATAGCTAGTTAAATGAGGGTTTCAAAACATAAGGTGAGTGAAGTGCTAAATGAGAATAATTACTCAGCTATTGTTGTAACACTCCAAACCCGACTTAGGCATCTGAACCAAGTCCGAAGAGTTATAATAACGTTATTAGGAAAACCAACTTTTATAAGCACAGTTAAAACCATTTGACAATTCATAGCAACCATAAAATTTGACCAATAGTTCAACAATCTTAGAAAAGTTGTAGTACTATGAAATACTGAAACTAAATAATAATATAGATAACGGGGTGATAAAGTAGATTAACCGAGCTTCCTCTACACCAACCCGATCAAGCCTGTGAGTTACTTGATATTCGGTCAACAACACAGTGAGTAGAGAACTTAATGTATAACCAACATAGATTCAATTAGAAGCACAATTATAATAATGAATTCTCAAATCTCAATTCCAATCAGATTCAGAAATATCCAGCATAGATTTAACGTATCAGTTGTATGGTAGAACAATTTCAGTTCAGATATAGAACAAATCAGAAACATATACAACTATTCCTACCCTTGTTCATTGCATACCATCTTCGACCATCCCAACACACCTGTGCATATCATAGATATCAAGAATATATACATAATCATTCAGATTCAATTAATAGTTAGATGACACGGACCAGTATCATCGACAGTCATCACAATCAGTATAAATTTATACAATAAGTATCTCAATCTCAGAGTATCAAATAGCATTCATATGGTCTAATTCAACTCATAAATATACTACAGAAGGCCTATGTTCACGTTAAATTATGTTTGCGGCCTCCGAGATTAATTCTAAACCTTACCCACATGCCCGTATGGTTCCACATGGTCGGGTACACGCTCGTGTATCTCACACGGCCTGTCAAAAGCAACAGTAAGTCACACGGCCTAGACATACACCCGTGTCCTTGGCCCTAACCCGACCACACACGACCTAGACACACACCCGTGCCTCTTGCCCTTGTGGCTCGTATTTGATAGATAGTAGGTTACACAGCCTACCACACGATCGTAGATTCTGATGTAGATTCTGACGTAGATTCTGACGTAGACACACACCCGTTTGGCATGCACCTGAAGTAGATTCTGAAGTAGAAGCAACACAGTAGAGTCCCAAATCTTAGAAGACCATCCAAAAACCATTTCAACAACTATTCCCAATGAATCACAAGAATTAACGTACAACTAACTTTTATGTCAAAAACTTCAACATAACCAGCCCACTCCAATTTCAACACTCACATCGCACATGATCACAGAATGGAATTAACGTGTTGGCAAAATGATTCTCGCACAATCCTTGCCTAAAAAGGAAGTAAAAAGTATGCTTAAAATAGAAAATTTGAGCAATAACACAATTTCACCCAAAAGAAACAAAACAACCAAAACTCACAGAAATGAAAAGGATTTACAATCAGGCTTATATAGAGATCCTCTAACAATACAACAAAAAATGTAAAACCCTCAACTAGTCCCGGTAGCCACTTTACAGACGTAGTAAAAAGGAAAATAAAAGGAATTAAGAACGAAAAAGAGAAAAAGGAATGAAGGGAAGGAGAATGGGAAAGAAAAAAAAAAGAAGGAGG
This sequence comes from Gossypium hirsutum, assembly GCF_007990345.1. NCBI lineage: Eukaryota > Viridiplantae > Streptophyta > Magnoliopsida > Malvales > Malvaceae > Gossypium > Gossypium hirsutum. Next base: position 81,004,371 of record NC_053426.1, on the reverse strand, counting down.
AAACGTTAAATTCTATTTTAACCATCGATAAAATTCCTAACATTCAGCAAAATAATCCCTAACATATATACCGGGATTCGAACACAGGACCACTGACACAAGCAGATGCTTAACCATTGAACCAGCAGGCACATTCTTGACATAATTTACACAGAATTAAGTTTAAATCAGTGATCCAAAAGTAAAGAGTAATTAAAAGTAAATTAGAAAAACTTCTAAAGATGTGACTCGAACTCCTGACCTCAAACACATAAGCAGAGCATATTAATACTGTAATAGCCCAAATTTCAGCGATGTCGAAAATAGTGGTTCGAGACCACCAAATCCAACAAATGAACTCATATATTATGTTATTTAATATCCATGAGCCAAATGTAGCTTGTAAAAGATTTTTGAAATAGTAAATTGTGTTTTATAAAGATTTATTTGGTCAAGAAATTGAGAAAAAAAGTACTGAGATCTCGGTGTTATAAACCGAGCCATTTGGGTGATTAATTAAATAAAAAGGACTAAATTGAAAAAAGTGTAAAATTTGCTAGAAGGATTAAATAGCTCAATTGTCAAATGAGGAAGGACTTAAAGTGCAAATAAGCCCAAAGAGATATTTTGGGCGACAATAGCTGAGAAAAATCAGGAAATGGGTGAAATAAGGGCAAAATTGGAAAATTGCCAAAATTAGCTAAATAAAAATGGGACCAAATTGGAATATCTAGAACTCTCTTCATTTTCTCTTCATTTTCATTAGCTGAAAAATAGCCATGGAAGAGGATTCAAGCTGGTTTTCATACTCTAGCTTCATGTAAGTTTAATTCTTGCTTTCTCCTCGAAATTTTTAAGATTTTGGACTTTTACAATTAGGTCCAACTTACTATGTCATTAGTTTTTGATTCCATGGCTAATTTTTAAAGTTGCTATGGATGAATGCTGGAAGCATATGATGAATAAATATAGAATTGAAGCTTTAATTTTGATATATGATGATTTTATCAAGTACAATTGATGGAAATTGATTTTAGGACCTAATTATGAAAGAGTTTGGAATTAAGGTTTAGTGCAAAGGTTTTGATTTTCAGGGGTTATGAAGTAGTTTAAAATAATAGACTAAAGTATTAACTAAGAAAAATTAGCTCAATTGAGGGGTTAATTGAGCAAGGACTGAATTGTATCAATTTTGAAATTTGGGGTAAAATGGAAATCAACATTTTGCATTAAAACTGTTTTGGACAGCAACAGTAGTCTAAATTTGAAAAATCACCAAAAATTGTAGAAATCGAATGAGAGGATGAATAAAATATTAAATTAAAGTTTATTGAGTCTAGTTTCTTATAGAAGAAACTATGTAAGCAATGGAATTGTAAATCATGAGATATAATAAATTTTGTGAGACAAGGTCAGAATGATTTCGGGTTCCCCTATTCTGGTTTTGGAAAATCATCAAAAATTGAAAAAAAAATAATTAGGGGCTTAAATTTATATTTTTAGAGTCATGAATGGGTCTATTTTCAAGAGAAACAAACAGGAACACTATTCAAATCCCGTACGAGGAGATAATTAATTTTTAGTGAAGAAAGGTTGGAACTATCAAATAGAAGAACAATGGTGACTTTAAAGAATAAACTGTACTTATTGGCTAACCAAAAATTCTAAAAATTTTATGGTAAGAAGATATTTAAGTCTAGTTTCAGGAACATTAGCGGATCTTAATTTGAAGCTCCATAGCTTAAGTTAAAAATAATTTAGTTACTATGACACTGATGGACAGCTTTGGAATATAAATATAAGTAAATAGTGAAATTATAGATAATGTTACATATAAGCGTGTTCTATTTATTAAGGATGTGGAATGGAGAGGAGAAAGAGGAAAATATGTGAGGGACTTATGCATAAATTGATCACATGCTCGATTATATTTGGTAAATATTAAACTTTGTTAAAATGAAATTTGTTATAAATTCATGTTTCAATTAAATGTTATATATGTTAAAAAATAATTTGAATATTTCATATTGCCTAATAAATGAATATCCGATATTGCTTAGTAAATGTCAAGCCAAATATATATATGTTACAAGTGGAACATGTGTGAAAGAATGTGGTAAGTATTTTCATGGTTATTATTGAGCTCATTCACATGAATCTGTCATTTGAAATTGTGATAGACTGGAAGAAATAGTGAATGGCATGCCTATGTATGGTTATATGTATTTATCTAAAACATAAGAAAATGATAGTTATATATTTGATATATGGAGACATGAGACTATGATAAATGAACATGGAATATATTTTATAAATGTGTTCATTCATAATTATAGAATTTTGTAACTTAAGTGTACTATTTGTATAAAGATAGTATTTCAAATGATTTGATGAGCAAAGCTCCAATGTGAGATAGTCTGAAATCAAGAATAATTGTTATGAAAGCGTATTTAAAATACATAGATATGATTGTTATAAGTTATGTGAATAAATGATGTGTAAAAGTATATGCATATGAGAAATTTAATGAAAGTTGAGCCCATACATGTTTCTTGATATTTATATGAATTATGTGACTAACAATGTGATAAGAATAGGTATTAGGGCTCATGATCAATTTGAATAATTATGATTTGCAAAATTATGTTGAATATAGAGAAGCAGTAAGTTAATTACCATGTTATATGAATTTATTAAATATTACATGTTTACTTTGTTTTACTTTGTTTTACTTTTTCCCCTAATTAATAATGATTCGATAAGCTCCGGTAATGCCCCGTACCCTGTTCCGATGATGGATGCAGGTAGGGGGTGTTACAAACATAGATACAGAGACTTAATTACTATAGTGTCCCACAAATAAACATTCAAATTTTGGGGCATTACAGTTGTAATTGAAAATCCAAGTCAATAGAGGTTGTTGTTAGGACGATGTGCACGAGAGATAGTCGTGACTAGTGGATGGATCGTCGAAGGCCGTTTTGCCGGATTTAGAGAAGGTTGGGATTGATGGGCAGCCTCATGGGTTGGTAGCAGTGGATGTAACTATAAGTACAATGATTGCGTCAATAGATACGGTGGTTGATGACAAAGTTACTTATAATGGTAGTGTTGGAGAGGAAACTGCAGAAAGTGTAGAGCCTAGAGGTAGTTCATTGCAAAATTAATGGTGAGTGCATCTATTTATTTTATATGAATAATTTTATATTTGTTTGTAATTTCCAAGAGTACGCACACCTTAGGTTTAATCGTTGTTTGAAGGAATATACGATGGATGACAGGCTTGATTTTGTGGCTTTGTTGGAATCTCGAGTGATTGGGGACAAAGCGGATTTGGTAATCAAGAAAATGAGTTTCAAGTTTTCACATCAAATTGAGGCGACAGGGTTTTCTGACTGAATATGGTTGTTTTGGAATGGGTTTACACGGTAGAAATTATAAAAAAATCATTTACAATTCATACATATGAAGTTGAAGAAAAGGGGATGGCTAATACCTTCTTTTTTGCAGTGGTTTATGGTAGCCCTAAACAAGGCGTAAGGAGAAATTTGTGGGAACAGTTGAGTAGTTTAGCTAGTGATATGGAGGATCCCTGAATGTTAGTGGGAGACTAGAATACAATGTTATCGGATGAAAAGTATGAAGGAACCAGGAAAAACATGAAGCATGGTTGTGGGTATTTCCAAAATTTTCTATTTGACTATGGATTATTTGATATGAAGTTTATTGGTCTAAGATTTACTTGGCAATGTGGTACAATGTTAGAGAGGCTTGATAGGGTGATATGAAATTTGAAATGGAATAATGTTTTTCCAATAGTTTGGAAGAATAATGAATTAGTGAGTGAAAACGTTGATTGGTTTTCAAAGAATGCCAATGAGAGGAATAAAATAGTGTTTGGAGACATTTTAAAAAGAAAACGTAAGCTAAGTGGGTGTTTGAAATGTGTCCAAAAGGCTATAGAGAGTAAAGGAACTAAAAACTTACAAAAATTAGAGGTGAAACTAAATACTAAATTGGAGTGGGTTCTTGTCTTGGAGAAATTGTTATGGAAATAGAGATCGAGATATGATTAAGTTGTTGATGGGGACCGAAATACGAAACTTTTTCATAACCAGGCAGTAACACAAAAAATACATTAAAATTGAGGGGTTGAGACTAAGTAATGGGGAATGGTGTTTTGAGGAGGATTGTTTGAAGAATGAAGTGGTTCTTTTTTTCTAGGAGTTATACTCAAATGATGAACATGGTTCTAATAGCTTACCTGATTACAAGTTTTTTACTGAACTACCTTTAGGGTTTAAGGAGGCTTTGAGCTCGATGGTGACAAAAGAGGAAGTAAAGTCAGCACTTGATTCTATGGCACCTTTAAAAGCACCGGGTTTAGATGGTATCCATGCAAAATTTTATCAGATCCAGTTGGATATAGTGGGAGAATCTGTGTATAAAATGGTGGCCGACGCATTTGGGGGCAAACAATTAGAGCCGACAATCAACAAAATGGTTATTGTTTTACTTTCAAAGGTGGAGAGACCCAAAACTTTGACTTAGTTTCGACCCATCAGTTAGTGTTCAGTGGCATACAAAATTATTACCAAAACGGATGTGAAGCGATTGAAGTATGTGACTAGGCAGTCTATTATTAATAATATTTTGGTTGCTCAAAAGGTGATTCACTTAATGAGGTCAAAGATGAGGAAACTGAAATGGATGGCTATTAATATTGTTCTCGAGAAGACATACGACTGAATTCAATGGGATTTTCTTAAGGAAACTTTGAGATATGTAAATCTACTAGGAGAATTAATAAAATTGATTATGAATTTTTTTACGGGATTGTCTATGCAAATCTCTTGGAATAGAGATTAGACGAGTGAATATAAACGAATAAGAGGAGTAAGACAGGATGATCCTCTATCTTTATATTTGTTTGTTTTATGTATGGAAAGGTTAGGGTATTGTATTTAGCAAGCTATGGTCGATGGTAAATGGTGTCCAATATGTTTATCAGATGATGGGCCTAGTATCTCTCATTTGTTTTTTGCGAACAATCTCTTACTATTTTAGGAGGTGGATGTACATCAAGCTAGGGTAGTTAATGATATTTTACAAAAGTTTGGGAAATGTTCTAGCCATTTTGTGAATAGAGAGAAATCACAAGTGTTCTTTTCATCTGTTCATGATATTTTACAAAGACTTATCTTGGGTGCTATGAACTTGACTTAGAACAGAGACTTTGATGAAAAAATATTATATGAGAGAATTCTCATAAATTAAGGATGTATTTATAGACCTAAGTGTCCTAGAAATTTTAGGATACCCGACTTGACTTAGGAAATATGTTACTTGCACGTAAAGTATCCGACACTAAATCTTTATTTTCTAATTCGAGTCTAACTCAACATTTGATCGGTGAACCCCTATTTAGGAACTTACCTGGCAAACCTAGCTCACCAAACACATTGGAAAACCCTCTTACCATGTCTTTTGGCGTATACAACAACGCCAAAATGCTTGGCGACCTCCTTACTAATATACTCTTTTGGTGAACCCCCTTTGGCAAACTTCCCAGTTCGCTGAAGTACTGGTGAATACTTTCTTGCAAGGCCAATTTTATTTTAGAAAATAGAAAAATAAATATTGGATTAGATTAGATTATAAAATATTGGTTTAAAAGCTCGATAAGTACTTGTAATTGGACCCGATATGGAAGAGGCCTAAAAACCCCTTATGTTAATAAGGTGGACGACTAACCCTGGTTAATATTAACTAGGGTTGCCATCACTTATACTCCTAATTAGATAAGGAGTTTGTTTTTCTAGTTGAAATAAAATTCTATAATTTAACAAGGGTTCTACCTTCTCTTCCTATAATAGATGACACTGGTAGAGTTAAAAACCCAACTTCAAGATATTGTTATTCTCCCTAAAAATAGAGAGACTTTTATTCTCTTAGAATTAAATATATTTTTTGGAATAATTATTTTATTGATTTCTATTTAAGAAGAGAAATTTTCTTTCCACATAAAAGAAAAATAATTTGTAGTTTTTTAATTTGATTCAATTAGTTCGAACCCACACTCGAAGTAGTTTGTGGTACGAGAATAACGAAGAAGATCGTTTGGTTGAAAACCAAGAACAATAATGATTTGTCTGTCGGAAACATAGATACGATTTTAGTCTATAGTTTATTGTTATAAATATCATAAACCAGGTTGATTTTTAAATTTTTAATTTTTCATTGTGTAAGGAAACCATTTTCAAACTGGATTTTTTCCAACACATAAGTGTATTAAGTTAAGGTGAAATAGCATGTTTCAATACAGTATGACATAGGTAAAGATATATAGTTGAATGATGGTTGGTATGCCCTAATGACATTGAAATGTTTAGGTTTAATTGATGTATAAATAATTAATGTCTTGATAAGAAATTGAACTTGGATGTTTGAACTTGTTTGGCATGTTTTGAATCAAATGGAAGTGGCCATTGAGTGTGAATATTGAAAGGTTTGGTTGAAAACTTTGGCATAGGTACCAAATTATGCATTTTTGCAAAATAAAAAATAAAAAACAGAGGCCTTATCTGGACGACCAACCTCCCTTATTGCAATGTTGACCGATAGTGAGTAATGTCGCGATGTCAAATGGCATAAGGTCGTGATGTGACTTACTACTTTGGAGATGTCACAACATGGAAGAGATGGCATCACGACGTCGGCCCTAAATTTTTAAAACTTTGTAATTTGGCCCTGTTTTGTACTTGGGGTTAAAACAAGAGCTTTTGTAAGCTTGTATTAGTTCTGAAAATGATTATTTAACATAATTTCAATATGATTAACACTTGATTACATGTGTAAATATTTGTATGTCATCTAATTGACATGTGGTTGCTCCGGTAATGAATGTTAAATTTCGTAGCTCGAACATGACAACCGAGTCAAGCGAGGGGTGTTACATGTAACGGTATTAGATATATACTTTAGTTGATTCTATGATTGAAATGTAGTGCGTGTAAAGTCTAGAAATATATGCCACAATAGTCTGTGGTGATGTGATGCATTCTAATTTGAATTGACTTTGTTTTCCTATATATATAAACCATGTTAGTCAAATCCAATCGAACCGTATCTAATGAGGTTGAACATAATACCCTCACTTCCAATCAGAGAGCCGCCTAAAGCTTGCTCGTTCCGCAAAGGCTAGGGAATGAGGCAAAAGATGCCTTCTTGCAAATGATGAACCAGTGGTTCACACAATAAATGAGAGCTGCCCCTTTAGCTTCTCAGCAACATAAACCCCCTCCTCCCTCGGTAATACCTTTTGTGGTTTAAAGGAAAATATGGAGTGAATAAGTTTAAAGGTAAGAAAGATGATGATCCCACGAAAGCTGAGTATTGATTATAGAATAACATGAGAGTCCTCGATGAATTGATATGTACTTTTGAGAATTTTTTGAGATGAGTAGCATCTCTGCTTAAAAAAGAAGCATATAAACGGTGGATAACTCTAACATCTGTGACCTCGAGAGATCGAGTAAATTGGGAATTCTTTCAGGCCGAGTTTAAAAAGAAATACATCAGACAATTATATCTAGAAAAGGGGACATGTCAGTAGTTGAATATGAGCGCGAGTTGATCACCTTAGTAAAAAGAGCTCGTATTTACCGAATTAGAAATGTGTACTCATTTCGAATGGGGATTGAATGAAGACATTCGTATGCTTGTATGGGAATTAAAACTAAAAGAGTTTGTTGTTTTGTCTGAGCGAGCCTAAAAAATGGAAGATATGAGAAATGAAAAGAAACAAGCTAAGTCAAGAAGTCGGGATATCAAAAAGCGTAATATAGCCAAATCTTTTCTGACACATCCATCCAAAAAGATAAAAGACCTTCGAATTCATTCTTCCACTCTTACAGGAAATCTAAGAAAAGAAATGTCAGGACAGAGCTATCAACAGCCTTAAGCTACATTAGTGGCTAATGAGGAAAGTGTTCGGAACATGAGTAAAGCATTTTGTGAGCACTGTGGTAAAAATCATTTCGAAGAGCGTAGACTGATCATTTCATGAAAGATTGTCCAAGTAAAGCTGATGCTAGTATTAAGCAAGTTGCGAAGTTGGTGTCAACTCCATAGAGGGGTAGAAACTAAGAACTAGTAGTAGTGCTTGTATCAATGAGTTGGAACAAGAGATACATCGATGAGGTCAGAAGCTCGTACACCTGCTAAGGCTTATGTTATTCGGGCCAGAGAGAAGGTTACTACTTTCGATGTTATTGTTGGTACATTCTCTTTATTTGATATATTTGTGCATATATTGATTAACCCTGGATCAACTAATTCATACATTTTCAATTCATTAGTAACGAAAAGAAACATACCAATAGGATTGAAAATTTTTAATGTTCGGGTAATCAACCCATTAGGCCAAAGTGTAATTGTCAATAAAATTTGTATGAATTGTCTAGTGAAAATTTAGGATTAAGAGTTTTTGACTAATCTGATGTTGTTTTCATTTGATGAATTTGATATAATCCTCGGTATGGATTGATTAACTCTTCACAATGTTGTGATCAATTGTAAAAAGAAGAGAATATGACTGCAAAGTGTAGATGGTGAAATGATAAATATAAAAGTCAACAGATCTGAATGTTCAACTAATATAATACCGGTTGTCACACTCGATTTTCATTAAGGTCCAGAAATTAAGGAAGGTTTGGGAGTTAATTGAAATAAATAGTAAGTTTGATGGACTCTACTAAAAAATCTAGAAATTTTAAGGGCTAAATGGTAAATAGTTAAGGTTTCAATCCTAGTTTAGTTGTGTTGGAACCGATTGGTTCCTTAATGGGAAACAAAATGATTAGAGATGGATGCCTTAATGAGGACTTTGGTGACCGTGCGTGAAAGAGATCATATATACGTATGAGGAGGATTACTCTGCAGGAAGAATTCTTTGTTTTTATTTTCTTCTTTTCTACATCATCTTCTTTAGTTGCTCTGAATAAGAGAAAGTTGAGGAAATCTTTACATGGTGTAGTGATTGGGAAGTTTAAGTCTGGAAACTAATGAATCTGATGAGCTGGTAAGCTTTGTAATTTCTTTTTATTAGTGAATTCGATAAAAAAAGAAGTAAGGATTTTTGAAATCTTTGAAAATGATACTAGATTTTGGGTTTTTAATACCTCTGATTTAATTAGTGTATGGGTTGTCATTCTTAGCTGTCAGGACGAGAGAGGCTCTAGCATTTGGAAAAGCTAAGCTGGCGAGGACGAAGGATAGCAGGTGAGTTTTTTTTACTCCACCTTTAGGTGTTTGCTTGTTGTTGTGTTGCTTGCATGTTCTACTTGTATGTCTGCTCTATATATGATTATGGTGAATGAGAAAGTTATACATGCATAAGGTTGTGTTAATACATAAATGTCTACAAGTACGATATTGGATATTATGTATCATTGTATTGATATGTGGTGTACTCCATGTTATAAAATTGAGTGTAATGTTGTGCATGGAATGTATGTTTATAAAATGTGGAGTACAGAGGGAGTTACTTTGGCGGGTTAGTTAAAGAGAATGAAATTGGCCTAATGGAGGAAATGACGAATTTAAAAGGGATCTGAGGAGGTTTGGCTAGATAAATACTTTACAGTCACTTTACGGAGTGACACCATGAAAATGGTTATCTATTGGCTCTACTCACTAGTAATATGATTTATGCAATCACCTTGATTTTTGAGGTGCTACTTAAATTACGAGCTTGAAGAGTGATTGTTTCATCACCCACACGAAGTGTGAGTTCACCTGTACCAACATCAATTATCGTTCTAGCAGTTGCTAAAAAAGGCCTTCCTAAAATTAAAGGCACGTTACTATCCTCCTCTATGTCTAGAATAATGAAATCAACTGGGAATATAAAATTGTCAATTTTAACGAGTACATCTTCAATAATACCCCTAGGAAATCTGATTGTTTTATCTACTAATTGAATGCTTCCTAGTTTGTTTGGGTTTCCCAAGACCTAGTTGCTTAAACATTTTGTAAGACATGACATTGATACTAGCCCCTAAATCAGCCAAGGCATTTTTAACATCTAAGCTACCAATTAAACAAGGAACCCTAAAACTCCCTGGATCTTTCAATTTTTTGGCCAGCTTATTCTGTAGAATGGCTGAGCAAACTGCATTCATCTCCACATGTGACGCCTCGTCTAACTTCTGTTTATTTGCTAAAAGCTCCTTTAAAAATTTGACTGCGTTCGGCATCTGCGAAAGAGCCTCAATTAATGGTAAGTTAATATATAATTTCTTTAAAAGTTTAAGGAATTTACCTAATTTTTCGTCTGAGTGCTCTTTCCTTGTCGCATTGGGGTATGGTACACTTGGTTTGTACTCTTTACTTACTTGTTTTTGGTCATTGTGGTCCACCTCACCTTTACCTTTACTTACCACAGTTTCTTGCCTCGGTTCTGGTTCAGGTGCAACTAACCCTTCCTCATCTTGAATGGTAATCTCATTGAGCTGCTCTCTTGGGTTAGATTTAGTGTTACTCGGTAGGCTACCTTGTGGTCGTTCAGATATCAATTTAGCAAGCTGGCCTATCTGAGTTTCGAGCCCTTGGATCGACGCTTGTTAATTCTTAAGTGTTTTCTCAGTATTCTGAAAAAGAGTTTCTGACACCAAGATGAATTTTGTTAGCATCTCCTCAAGGTTCAGCTTTTTCTCTTGTTGGTAAGGTGGTTGTTGGAAGCCTGGAGGTGGTGGTGTTCTTTGATTTCCTTGGCCTCCCCATGAGAAATTTGGATGGTTCCTCCATCCTGCATTGTAAGTGTTGCTATAGGGATTATTTTGAGGTCGAGGATTATTACCTATATAATTTAATTGCTCATTTTCCATGTTGTGGCCATAAGGTGGGTATTTTGAATTGCTCGTTCCTCCTTCACTTGCATTGCATTGCATTACTGGGTGAACCTATGAAGAACCAAGAAAATCGTCAAATTTTCTATTCAAAAGTTCCACCTGATTAGAGAGCATAATGGTCGAATCGACGTTAAAAACCCCAGCTGCTTTCGTTGGCTTTGTCCTCATGACTTGCCACTGATAATTATTCAGTGACATCTCTTCTATAAGTTCATAAGCATCCTCATGTGTCTTATTATTGATAGTCTCACCAGCGGCTGCGTCAACCATCTGTCTAGTTGAAGGATTCAGGCCATTGTGAAAAGTTTGAACTTGTAGCCAGAGTGGTAACCTATGGTGAGGGCACCTTCTCAAAAGATCCTTGTATCTCTCCCATGCATCATAGAGTGTTTTTAGATCTATCTACACAAAAGAAGAGATATCATTCCTTAATTTAGCCGTTTTAGCCTGCGAAAAATATTTTAGTCAAAACTTTTCAGTCATTTGTTCCCAAGTAGTGATTGACCCTCGTGGTAACGAGTTCAACCACTGTTTAGCCTTATTCCTTAATGAAAAGGAAAATAACCGAAGGCCTATGGTATCGTCAAAAATGCCATTGATTTTAAATGTTTCGCAAAACTCTAGAAAATTTGCAAAGTGATTGTTTGGATCCCCATCCTACAAACCGTCAAACTGAACAAATTGCTGTATCATTTGAATCGTATTAGGTTTCAGTTTAAAATTATTTGCAGCAATAGTAGGCCTAACTATACTGGACTTAGTTCCTTTTAAATTCAGTTTAGCATAATCATACATAGTACGTGGAGCATGATTGTGATTTACTGGATCAGCAGCAACCGCAGGAGGTAGCGAATTTTCTTGATTTTCAGCCATCTCCTCGGTTGTGGTTTGAATATCATCCTCTTGCTCTTCCTCTGTGTATCTTAAGCTTCGCCTTATTTCTCTTCAATTTTTGCGAGTTGTGCAATCGATCTCACTATAAAAAAGTAATGGTCCTGACGGGTTTCTTCTGGTCATAAAGTAGAAAAACCTGTCAGAAGCGAATAAAAGAGAAAATTAGAAAAGAAAATAAAAATTTAAATTTTAAATAAAGTAAAATGGCTAAAGTAATAAAAATCGAGTGTTCCTAATATCGTAGTTCCCCGGCAACGGTGCCAAAAACTTGATACGTAATTTTCGCGACAGGTTTTAAAAATTTATAATTAATTGTTCTTGAAACTAACTATTATCACGATGAAGGCAAGTGTACCTATCGAACAGTAGTATAGCTTTAGCAAGACCGAATTGTCGAACCCAAAGGAACCAAGAGTACTAGTAATTACTTTCTTTTTATTATCTAGCGTAAAAATTAAGGGATTTGTTTATATAAACTAATTAACTAAACTAAGGATGCACAGAGAGAAAATTGGGGAAAAACTTTTGGAAAAACTAGATTGATTAAGACAATACCCAAGGAAAAATCCATCTAGACTTCACTTGTTATTTGACTCTGAATCAGACGATTTATTCATTTGACTTGATCCGTAGAAATCCCTAAGTTATATTATTATCTCTCTCGAGGCTAATAATGTCTAACCCTAGGTTGATTAATTGAAATCTCTTTCTAATTAACACCCTAGTGTTGCATTAACTTGATCTATGGACTCCCTTATTAGGTTTCAACCTAATCCAGAAAAATCGTGTCTCCCTATCTCTAGGCGTGCAATCAACTCCGCTTAATTACGATAAATTTACTCTTAAACAGAGACTTTTGCTCCTCTAAATAAGTGCATTAACTTGAATCAATATCCTGGAATATTAAAACAAGAATTAAGAACACATAATTAAGAACAAGTCAAATATTTATCATACAATTCAGATAATAATAACAAGATTCATCTTAGGTTTCATTCCCCTTAGGTATTTAGGGGGTTTAGTTCATAATTATGAAAGAAAACATCTCAAAAGAATAAAGATAACAAAACATAAAGAAAACCCAAAACTCCTGAAGGAAATTGAAGGCAGATCTTCAGTCTTGACGATGAATCCGGCTTCTGAGATGGATCAATCGGCTTCCCTTGAGTAATTCCTGCCTCCTACTCTGCGTGTTCTCTTCTAAGTGCCTCCTCAGGTGTTTAAATAGGCTTTAGAATGCCTAAGAGCCCTCAAAAGTGGCCTTTTCCGAATAGGACTATACTTGGGCTCGACAGGGACACGCCCGTGTGCGATTGCTTCAAACCATGGTCAAGGCTGTTGAATAGGCACGGACGTGTGGTCTACCCGTGTAAGTCATGCGTTGATTCTGCCAAATGGACACGGCCATGTGGATTACCCATGTGAGGAAGTCTAGGCCGTGTTAATTTCCCATGTTGGTCCATTTTCTCCGTTTTCGGCCCGTTTCTCGCTCTTTTTACTCTCCTATGCTCACCTAAGTATAAAACATGAAACTAAAGGATTAGGAGCATCAAATTCACCAAATCTAAGGAGAAATCATCCATAAATGTGCTAAGCATGGGATAAAAAATATGTATAAATTACAGTTTATCACCTATGTAACTCTCTGTTTATAACTGCATGCACCCAAGGAAGTCACATGGTCAAGTCACATGCCCGTGTGCTGGGCCGTGTGGCAAATTTAATTTTCAAAATTTTTCATAAAATAGGTGCAGACTTCACATGCCCTAGACACACGCCCATGTCCCTAGGCCATGTCTTTCACACGGCTGTGTCGTTGCCCATGTGGACAAAATAAGGCTATTTACCAAGCCATTTTGTCACCCTTACTTGCGCCAACCTACACAACAACAAGCAACACCAATCCAAGCATATACATACAACCAAATCAGCCACAAACAAGATAGCAATACATCATTTGCACATACTAACAACTATCATGCATAAAAATCACATACTTTCTTTTCCATTCATGTCAATTTCATCCTCATGATAAGCATCATCACATAAACATACCAATGACCAATAAGAATAATATTAGCCAACTTCCAATGGCCATATACAAAATGAATCATTAACCATTACAATGCCAACACATTTGGCTAAACCAATATGACACATAACAAAATGACCAAGTCCCTATACATGCCTTACTCAAAATATTGAAACCAAGTATACCCAAAACAATCGTTTGATAGTGTGAATCGAGCTCCGACGTTCCTCAATCCCTGAGCTAGCTTGGTGACACTATAAGCGATGGAAAGAAAAATGGGAGTAAGCTTTAAAGCTTAGTAAATTTGCATGCAAATAATAACAATATAAGCCATGCATTAATCATATAACTACTCAACATAAGTTAACATAAATATCATCATATATCTTAGACATAACTTACTTATTAGCATTCTTGCCAAGAGTTCATCTTACACTAAAGTCCATACTCATGGATTTTACATACATATCTGTACCAACTCATAACATAGTTGCACACTTTGTCATCTTTGACATACTCTTCGATTACCCATTGAACACTTGGAATATTATCGGATACATGGAAAGTCTTACACATAAGTTCCACATATGTAGCCAATGCTACCTCATATTTCATAACACATAAGGCTCACAAGCGAGCTAATCACGGGCCTGCTCACACAAGCTGTCAGTCAAGACGTAGCTACGTAGGCTACTCACACAAGCTGTCAGGTGTCTGCAACACATGTCATACTACCCAGCCACCGGTAGGATGTACATGACCAGTACCCGAATTTCACATAGATCACATAACACATGGTATCCTAGTGACACGTCACCTGTATCCTAAACTATTCCTAAGGTTCAACGAGGATTTTCTCATCGTCGAAACTTCATTGAATATTTTAATAGAACAATCATACAATCTATGCAATATTAAGCATTAAATACATAATACAACATTGCATTATGTACACACAAATTTTCCTTGGTACAAAATAGTAGGAAATGGACCTAATCGTCAATAATCTTATTTTTCCCCCGATCAAGGTTCGAACTTTATTTTTATTGATCTATAATAGAAAATTTAGCTTATTTAATTATCACACTACTCAATTCTGTCCAAAAATCAACATATGAAAAAATTATATTTTTACCCCTAAACTTTGACATATTTACATTTTAGTCCTTAGGCTCGTAAAATGAAATGTATCCATTTTATTTGTTACCCAAGCCTAACCGAACCTAAATCATGCTCATAACAGTCTATATTTTTCATCAAATCACATTTTTACTGCCCATTTTTACAACTTGTACAAATAAGTCCTTTTTATGCATTTTCACTAAAAATCACTTAGTAAAAGTTTTTTATCACACCTTAAACATAGAATATCTTCCATCAAACATCAAAATACATGCATTTCACACATGGGTAAAATTTTAAACATGAACTCTACTTCAAAATAATGGTAGAAATAGGTAAATCGGGTTACGAGGACTTCAAAAATGTAAAGAGCATTAAAAATGGGGCTATGATGTACTTACAATCAAGCTTGAAAGTTGAAGAAAACCCTAGCTATGGTGTCTCCAAATTTTTGGCTAAGATTTGGAGAAGATGGACAAATTTTGGCTTAATTTTTCTTTTTATTCTTTTATTTACCAAATGACCAAAATGCCCTTTTTGCCAAACTTTAAAATTTTATCCCACCATGTCCATTTTTGTCCACTTAAAAAATGGTCTAATTATCATATAAGGACCTCTAATTTAAAATCTCATAGCAATTAGACACCTTTAACATGTAGAACTCAACTTTTACACTTTTTACGATTTAGTCCTTTTGACTAAATTAAGTGCCCAAACAATAAAATTTTCAAACGAGATTTTCACAGAATAGTTCTATAAAATTGTAGACCATAAAAATATAATAAAATAGATTTTTCTACGTCAGATTTCTGGTCCAGAAACCACTGTTCTGACTAACCCCAAAATCGGGCTGTTATAACTCTCCCTCCCTTTAGGGATTTTCGTCCTCGAAAATCTTACCAGAAAATAGGTTTGGGTACTATTTTCTCATAGCCTCCTCTGGTTCCCAGGTAGCCTCTTCAACCCCATGTCTTTGCCACAACACCTTCACAAAAGCTATAATTTTATTTCTCAATTGTTTTACTTCCCGAGCTAATATCTTGATCAGTTTATCACCGTAAGTCATATCAGGACAAATCTCAACTTTTATCGATGAAATCATATGCGAAGGGTCTGATCTATAATGGCGCAACATAGACACATCAAAGACATTACAGATCCTCTCCAACTCAGGTGGCAAAGCTAACTGATATGCCACCGGTCCTATTCTTTTGGTAATCTCATACAACCCAATAAATCGCGGACTTAACTTGCCTTTATGGCCAAATCTTAGAATTTTCTTCCATTGAGATACTTTCAAAAATACCTTATCACCGATCTGAAATTCAATCTCTTTTCTTTTCAAATCCGCGTATGACTTTTGTCTATCTGAAGCAACTTTCAAACAATCATGAATCACCCTTACTTTTTCTTCAGTTTCTCTAACCAAGTTAACCCCGTGAATCTGATTCTCTCTAAGCTCTGTCCAGCACAATGGAGTTCAGCATCTTCAGCCATACAATGCCTCATAAGGCACCATTTTTATGCTCGACTGAAAACTGTTGTTGTAGGCAAATTCAACCAATGGTAGATATTTTTCCCAACTACCTTGGAATTCTAGAACACAATATCGAAGCATATCTTCTAAAATCTGAATTACCCTCTCGGATTGATCATCGTTTTGCAAATGGAAAGCTGTACTAAAATTCAATTTCATACCCAAGGCTTCTTGCAACTTTTTCCAAAACCTCGAAGTAAACCTCGGATCTCTATTCGAAATAATAGAAATACGTACCCTGTGTAATCTCACAATCTCAGCAATGTATAGCTCAGCTACCTTTTCAAGTGAATAATTAGTACGTGGCGGTATAAAATGAGTCGACTTCGTCAATCTATCAATAACAACCTAGACGACATCTTTCTTTTTCGGAGTCAAAGGCAAACCCATTACAAAATCCATCGTAATCCTATCCCATTTCCACTCGGGCACTATCACTGGCTGAAGTAAACTCGAAGGCACTTGGTGTTTGACTGTCACTTGTTGACAAATCAGACATCTCGAAATAAACTCAGAGATATCTCTTTTCATGCTCGACCACTAATACATTTTCTTCAAATTATTATACGTTTTCGTACTACCCAGATGCACAGATAAATAACCATTATGCTTTTCATGAAGAATTTTATGAATAAGTTCATCATTCTTCGGTATAGAAACTCTACCTTGAAACATCAAACAATCATCGGGTCTGACATGAAAATATGAATCACTAACCGGTTCACAATGAGCTCTCTTGGCTTGCAATTCACTGTCAAATTTCTGGGCTTCACAAATCTGCTGAATAAACATCGCCTAGCTCTCAACTTGGCTAGAATAGAACAGTCATCGAATAAGGTCAATCTCGTGTTCAATACTCTCAAAGTAAACAAAGTCTTCCTACTCAAGGCGTTTGGGACTATATTCGCTTTACCCGGGTGATAGTCAATCACCAATTTATAATCTTTCAACAATTCGATCCATCTTCGCTGTCTTAAGTTCAAGTCCTTCTGAGTCATCAAATACTTTAAACTCTTATGGTTGGTAAAAACATGACATTTCTCACCGTACAAATGGTGTCACCATATCTTCAAGGCAAACACAATAGCGGCTAATTCCAAATCATGCATCGAGTAATTCTTCTCATGTGGCTTCTATTGTCTCGAGGCATAAGCTATCACCTTGCCTTCTTACATCAACACACATCCTAGTCCATTCAGTGACGCGTTGCTATAAATCACAAATTTTTTCCCCAGTTTAGGTTGCATTAAAACCAGTGTCTCAGTCAATAATGCCTTTAGCTTCTCAAAACCTTGTTGACACTTTTCGGACCATTCAAACTTGACATCTTTTTGCAACAATCTCATCATAGGAGTAGCAATCATCAAAATCATTTAACAAATCATCGGTAATAACCAGCTAAGCCTAGAAAGCTCCTGACTTCGGATACATTTCTTGGTGGTTTCCAATCAACAATAGTAGAAATCTTGCTCAGATCAACTCGAATACCATCACCTAAAACAATGTGTCCCAAAAATCTGACTTCTCGAAGTGAAAATTCACTTTTACTAAACTTAGCATACAACTATTTTTCTCTCAAAGTTTGCAAAATAGTTTTCAAATGCTCTGCATGCTCTGCCTCATCTCGAGAATAGATCAGTATGTCATCAATAAAAACAACTACAAACTTATCCAAATAGGGTCAGAAAATTCGGTTTATTAAGTCTATAAAAACTTCAGGAGCATTGGTTAGTCCTATAACAGCCCGATTGTAACGCCCCGAATTTAGGCCTAGAAGTATTAGGTCTTAAGCAAGGGAATAGTTAGAAGGCAGCACATAAATAATTAATTGTGCAAGAAGTGATGCAAATGCATGTCTGTCTCAGTGGTTAAGTTTTCTGGGAAGTGCCTAAGAAGTCTTGGGTTCAAGCCTAAGCAGGTGCAAAAAAGTTTTGTTTTTGAAGGAATAAGCACTGTCTCTAGGCAATAGGCTTTTAAATAATTGTGGGGATAGCATGTCATAAAAAGCCTGCTAGCCTAATGGTAAGTGGCGTGTGGAGTGTGCTAGTGGTCTGAGGTTCGAATCCAAGCTTGTGCAAATGGAGATTATTTTTACTGTTGGCAATCAGAGGTAGTAGAGTTTGACTAAAACACTACAGAGTGGAGTGGAGTTTGAATTGGTCATGAGGGGTTGTAGGAGGGAGTTGAGGAGAGATATGAGGAGAGATTTTAGGAGGAAATTAAGGGGTTTTGAAGTAGAGAGAGTGTTGGAGCCGAATTAGGAGTGTAGGCACTTGTGAGTTCAGTTTTGGAAGAATTCGGCTGTGCAAAAATCACTCTCATTTTCCTATTATTCTTTTGGTTCTTTCTCTCTGTGAAGCTAAATATAGCATTTTGGGAACTTTCTCGTCTTATGGCCTGTTTCAAAATTGCACTTCTCTTTTGAGCCAAATACTCCCCTTCTTTCTCTTTCAACCCTTTTGAGTCTAACAATTCTCCTCTTTTGGTGCCTAGCTACCTTGGTCGATTCTCCTTCTTCTTCTTCACTCCCAATCGATTTTGTTGTGGCAAGCATCTCTCCTTGTAGCTGAACCTTTCCTTCTCCATAAACATCTTTCACTTCTCTTCTCGTCCTTTCTCTGCTCACTCTCAATTCTTTCCCCTCTTCTTTTTGAGGCTTGGACGAATATTACTGCTCTTATTGCTCCACTGTGACGACTTTTCCCTTCATTGCTATCTGCCATTTCTATAGTCATTGCTATTCTTCGAATTTGTATTTTGGGTAAGTCTGACTCTCGGTATGGATGCAATTCTTTTTCTTTCGCCCTCTTTGCTATGTCAGTTTGAAACCTAACATCTTCCTATGCTGCCATTTTCTAATAGGGGTGTGATTGTTTCACCTTGCCTCTATCATTCTGTGTACTTTCGGCTGGTGTGGGTGTAAGCTGATTGCCCCTTACCTCTAGTCTTGGCTTGGAGTTTTGGTAAGTGGTTAATCATCTAGTTCCACTATTATTTTGACTAAAGGTTGATAAGACTCGATTTAAATGCAGATAATCCTTTAAGGCTTAAGGATTGGGCTTATGCAATAAAGTAAGTGGGTAAGCTGAAACCGACTAATTCAGACGTGTGATAGATAAGTTTGGATAAATGTTTTGATGGGTTTTTGATTACTCAATTAGTATGTGATTAACCAAAGCGTGTAATTGAAATAAGTGGAGTACTCGTGGGCATTCGCACGTCTTCGTGAACAAGGTGTGTAAAACACTGCCTCTACTCGTAAATCAGCAAAAGCCAAAATAAGAGACCATAAATGCCATACAAACGTGCGCTCGCTCGTGTGGTAGTTTGAACACAAAAATATGGGTGTTGGATCGTAGAGGCCATCATGAACAATTTCATGGGCTTAGGCCGTTTTGGGCCATGTTGGCCCGAAATGGCCGTGTGGCCCCATACGGGTAAACCACCCGAACGTGTGGAGAATATTGGGTCAGGTTGTGTAATCTACATGGCCAAGGCCATTTCTGGGCTATGTGGGCAACACGAGCGTATGGGCCCACATGGGCCCGTAATATGGGCATTGGGCCCATTTTTACTGTTTAACTGTTAAGGTTGGACGGGTAGCCCGAGACGATTGTGACCTTCTATTGGGTCAGTAAGTATACCTAGACCCTAATGTGTTGAAATGGCTATTTTGCCCTTATAGGGTAAAATGACTGAAATACGCTCATAGGGTAAAATAACTGAAATACCCTCATAGGGTAAAATGACTGAAATTCCCCTATAGGGTAAAATCACTGAAATACCCTTGTAGGATAAAATGATTGTAATACCCTTGTATTCTACAATGTGTATGACTGTATTTGAGCATGCCACGTTATATGTATGTTGCATTGCATGGAGAGGGATATATGATTTTGGAAGAAGTGTACTGTACTGATATGGTCGTACGGGTCGCGCAAGATGACTGTGGACCTACTGATGGCTTTAAGCCTACTATACTGGTAGCTTTGCTGCAATACTTTTTTAGTGTCGCAACTGGTACTACTTGGTGTGTAGGGCTGGGTGAGTCCATTTTATCTCTACATGGTGTGCAGAGTTAGTACGGAGATGGTGTGTAGAGGCTGGATTGGGTAGGATTTTTTGCTTGCATATTGCACTGTTTGCTGTTACTGCATTAATCATGGTTACTGCACTGATTACTGTTACTGAAATGGGCTAAAGCCCAGACCGCTACTGTTATTGAAATGGACTAAGGCCCAGACTGCTACTATTACTAATATGGGCTTAGGCCCAGAATGTATTCGCTCTCTGTATGTCTAACTGTTTGTTATTATGGGATTACACAATGAGTTTTCATAAACTCACCCAACAGTTTTAACTGTACAGGTAATCCTTAGGTGGATCGGTGCTGCAAGGGACCCGAAGGTGGACACACGACAGCTTACGCTTCTGAATTTATCTTTTAATTTATAAGTAGTTTTATTTGGGTATTTTTATGTGAAAGGCCTCTTTAAGTTTTATTCTTTAATTAGGGCTTTTATTACTACATTATGATTTATACCTGCTAGTGGTAGGATGCAGGTTTTCAAAAGATATACATGATTTACCAAAATACCACGAATACGCAAAACCATTTCAGAAGCTTTCGCAATAAACGAGATTTTGAAATTAATAGCGTTTTAAAGTAAATACTTTTGATAGTGATGCAAGTTTTAAAATTACTTTCTAGATAACATTATGGATAAATAAACATTGGTTTTTTCAAACGTTATCACGATTTAAGAAAAACACTTCAACGTGACATCGCCAGATTCAGCCATAACATCCAGGCTGGGTTTGGGGTGTTACACCGATTTTAGGACTAGTTAGAATAGTGGTTTCAAAACCACAAATTCAAAGTCAGAGAAATTATTTTTAATATTATTTTGGTGTTATAGCATGTTTATATAAGTGCATGAAAAATTTGGTGAATTAATTTTAGTGTTTGGGAGCTTAACTGCGAAAAATGACTAAATTGCATTAAGGGCAAAAGTTTTGTTTTATTAGCCAAAGGTGTTGAATTGCTAGAGAACCATAATTGGGGGTGTTTAAAGTGAAAATAGACCCTAAAAAGGTGCTTGGCCGGCCATAGAGACAAGATTTGACAAAATTTTCAAAGTTAGGTGAGTTTTGGTGGCTAAATTGATTAGAAATAAAATAAAATAAAGGGGGAATGATATCAACTTCTTCTTATCTCCTTCTCCACCAAAAATACCAGAAAAGAGGGGTTTTTGAAAGCTCAAAAATATCAGCCACTTATATCCTTTGTAAATAAGTGATTTAGATAGTCTTTCTTGATGATTTTTGCATTTTTAGGACCCGTGTAACATGAGCTTTCTAATAAATGGACTATTTTGCAAAATGGATAAAATTCTAGGGTTTTTCCATGAGAGAATTTATGTTTTTAGCTGAAATTTTATGGAAGAAAATGAATCTTGGCTGTTAAATAAACAACTTTTGTGAAGTGGTGTTTATGAAAAACACCTAAAGGGACTATTTTGCGAGGTCTCTAAAATAGGTTGAAAATGTGTGAAATAATTGAAATTGTGAGTTGCTATAGTTATAAAAAGAATTTTTCTAGGCTGGGTAAGGGAGGAAATTTGATAAAAATTGATTTTTGAGCCTAGGGGTAAAATCATAATTTTCGTGAAAATTTAGGAACAAAATGGTCATTTTGCCAAAGTATGAATTATTGAATGCTTTAATTAATATGATGATTAGAGTAGTGAATTTTATCATTATAGATCAAGAAAACTGGGATTTGGACTTAAATCGAGAAGTACGAGGTTATGGACTAAAATAGAGTAATTAGCCGAAATTGCATTCGAGGTAAGTCCGTGTGACTAAATAAACATGTTATCCATGTTATTGTTAATATACTTGAAATTTGTTTTGCTATGATTGTATTGAATTATATGTTGATGGAGTTTTGTATAAGAAAGTGATGCCAAATGTTAATAACATTTTTGTGATAATTGAATACATTGGGAATTTGATGGGATATGATATTCCATTGAAATGAGCAAGTTGTACGTAAATAATGCAACTTAATCGTATTTATACGCTTGAATGTACCTATGAGTAATATACGGTGAGATTTAATGTGGTAGAAATTCCCGGTTGAACCCTAGGAATAGATCAGATATCCTTGCCATGGAATTTGGGTGTTAAGGATGTGTGCTAGTGTAAGACATGTCTGGGACATGCATCTGCCTCGAGATATGCAAGCTAGAGTAAGACCTGTCTGGGACATGGCATCGACACTGATAGATGAGAGCCAGTGTAAAACCTGTCTAGGATATGGCATCGATTTAGATGTGTGAGCCAGTGTAAGACCATGTTTGTAACATGGCATCGGTATCGTGGCCTATGTTTGAGGCTTAGTGATTTTCTTGTAGTATTCCAAATGGTTCAACGGGGGAAATTTACGGTTTAAGTCAAAATGATAGAACTTAAGGCTATGTTGTGAGTGGTACAGGCACTTACATGAAATTGATGAGATGTGAACTCAATTCATGTTGTATGATTAGTAAGGAATGAATATGAGCATGTTGAGTAACACAGTTATGTATGCTAAGCTCATGAGAAATGATTTCGGTTTATGATGCACATTTGGTGAAGATGTACATAGGTACTTCATGCCTATGAGAATGATTTTATGATGACCTTGTGATTATAGTTTTATACTTATGATGTATAAATATGTATTTTACCAATGTGGTGAAAATGAATTAATAAGGTGTGATAAACTTAGTATCATTAATTTACATTAACACAGTTTTGGACAACAGCAGCAGTCCGACTATGAAAATCCACCAAAAACTGTGTAAATTGAGTTAGAGACTGAATAAAATATGAAATTAAAGCTTAATGATTCTAGATTCACATAGAGGAAATGGTGCATGAAAGAGAATTTCATATTATGAGATATTTGAATATTTGTGAGACAGAGTCAGAATGATTTCTGAATCCTCTATTATGATTTGGGGAAATCATTAAAAATTATACAAAAATATTTATGGATTATAATTTATATTCTTAGAATCCTAAATGAGTCTATTTTCAAAGGAATAAAAAAACATCATTTGAATCCCAAATAGGGAGATAATTAATTTTTAGTGAAGAGGGTTCGGAACTGTCAGATAGAGAAACAGGGGTGAATCAATGAATAAACTGTACTTATTGGCTAAACCAAAAATTCTAAAAATTTTATGGTCAGAGTATATGTGAGTCTAGTTTCTAGAAAAATTAGTGGATCTTAATTTGGAGCTCCGTAGCTCCAGATATAAGTAATTTATTTACTGTGACTCATGAAAATAGCTTGACCTAAACGTAGGTGAAAAGG
The DNA here is from genome assembly GCF_007990345.1 of Gossypium hirsutum. Lineage (NCBI taxonomy): Eukaryota > Viridiplantae > Streptophyta > Magnoliopsida > Malvales > Malvaceae > Gossypium > Gossypium hirsutum. Next base: position 80,980,528 of record NC_053426.1, on the reverse strand, counting down.
CAATTATGATTGTACAACCTTGAGATCATGTTGTAAGAATTGGTGGAAGCATATTGATAAATTACTTATTATTCTCATATGGACTTACTAAGCTATAAAGCTTAACCTCTCCTTTCCATTTCTTTTACGTTGTCAGGTTAGATCGGGGTTGGAGATTGCCGGAGGCAGCATCACACTATCAAGCTATCACATTTGGAGTATTGATACATATGTTAGCATTTTCAAGTGAGTGGCATGTATAGGGGCTCAGTTTTATGATATGTGTTATTGTGATTAGCCAAATGTATTGGCCTATATTGAGTTATTTGTATATGGCCATGAAGTGTGGCTCATATTGATTATGGTTTGTGAACTTATCTATCTATGCTATGTTCTAATGCTTGTGATGTGATGACGTGATTATGCTGGTTGGCCATATATAGTTGGTGTTATGAATTATGTGCATGATGAATACTTTATGACCAATTGAAATGGTCATGGCCATGAATTAAATGTGTAATATGGAAATAAGATGACGATTATGAAAATTTAGTAAAAGTGGTCATTAAATGACAAGGCTAATGAATAGGTATTGTTGTGTCTTGACTTGATATTATATGAGTATGTGAAATGTGTGAACGATAACATGTTAATGTTATGAATGTGTCTTAATATGGGATGCTAAATCATTAAAATGATGTCGTGATATGTGTCCTTGAAAGGTATAAAGATGTGAAGGATTAAGGGTAACATAAAGGCTTGGAAAATAGCCTAAGTGTTGGCCACACGGGCTGAGACACAGCCGTGTGTCTCAACCATGTGGGGAACACAGCCTTAGCACACGGGCATGTGGCTTGGCCATATAGTTCAATTTGTTTGCTGACGTTATAAACAGGGAGTTACACGGTCTAAGGACACGGGCGTGTCAAAGGCACACGGACGTGTCCTTTCATGGAAAAATTTTCTAAGTTTTCCTAAAACTTTTCAAGGTTCTCGATTTAGTCCTGGACCTCTCCCAATGCATGTCTTAGGCTTCGTAGACCCAAGTAGGGGATGGTTTGCATGTGTATGATTAGTTTTAAATTTGAGTGAAATTTTTTAGCTCGGTCTTACATGATTGGTTGTGTTTAAGTCCGGTAATACCTCGTACCCTGTCCCGACATAGGATACGGGTAAGGGGTGTTACAAGTCTAGAAGGCATAACAAGAAATTCATAGTGTCCATAGCTTGTTCTAAAGGCATCTTTGGCACATCTGGTTCTCTAACTCTCAACTCGTAATACCCAGATCTCAAATCAATATTGGAAAACACTGTTGTTCCTTTCAACTGATCAAACAAGTCATCAATTATGGGCAAGGGATATTTGTTCTTTATAGTCACTTTATTAAGCTATCGATAATCGATGAAAATCTCATAGATCCGTCTTTCTTCTTTACAAATAATACCGGTGCAGCCCAGGGAAAGTAACTCGGTCTCGCAAAACCCTTATCTATCAGCCTTGCAACTAGTTTTCAACTCCTTCAAATCGATCGGGGCCATCCTATACAATATCTTAAACATACAATATCTTTCATCAAACATCAAAATACATGCATGTCACACATGGGTAAATTTTTAAACATGAACTCTACTTCAAAATAATGGTAGAAATAGGTAAATCGGGTTACAGGGACTTCAAAAATGTAAAGAGCATGAAAAACGGGGCTAGGATGTATTTACAATCGAGCTTGAAAGTTGTAGAAAACCCTAGCTATGGTGTCTCCAAATTTTTGGCCAAGGGTTGGAGAAGATGGACAAATTTTGGCTTTATTTTCCCTTTTTATCCTTTTATTTACCAAATGACCAAAATGCCATTTTTGCCAAACTTTAAAATTTTATCTCACCATGTCCATTTTTGTCCACTAACTTAACAAATGGTCTAATTATCATATAAAGACCTCTAATTTAAAATCTCATTGCAATTGGACTCCTTTAACATCTAGAACTCAACTTTTGCACTTTTTATGATTTAATCCTTTTGACTAAATTGAGTACCCAAACATCAAAATTTTCAAACGAGATTTTCACAAAATAGTTCCATGAAACTGTAGACCATAAAAATATAATAAAAATAGATTTTTATATGTCAAATTCGTGGTCCCGAAATCACTATTCCGACTAACCCCAAAATCGGGCTGTTATAGGATATATGTGGAAAAAAAAGGGATGTTCTCTTCATATTATTTTGAATAAGTATCTACCATCAAGAGTCCGCTATAAGTAACAAATAAGCCAATATTGGTTGTGATGAAGTGAGACAGATCTTTAGATTTTAATTCTAAGTATTTATTGGTAAGAATGACGCCAGAAAAGGGAAGTACGCTAGGAATTATATTAAGTGGAATGTTCACCAAGGACTATCTTAAGTGGGATGTCTACCAAGGATTAACAAATGAAGAGGATGTCCGTTGGGACTATCCAGCGTTGAAAAGCCTACTAAAAACTATCTTATAAATGGAAAGTTTGCCCTTCATGATCTAGCGAGGAGATAGTTCGCTAGGGACTATCTATTTTTAGGAGGTCCATTAAGACTACCTAATTAAGGAAATATCTATTTGGACTATCATAAAGAGGGGAAAGTCCAGTTGGGAATATCTTACAGGTACAATTTCACGAGGAAAGAGTAGGGCTTAAATATTTGTCGAATCTAAATTTGATGGCTATACACTAAGATGGAATTAGATGGGTTTCCCTCTAAAAATGGTATATGCATAAACTAAGTTATAAGGAAGCAGATGACGAGGATAATACAGTAAGTAGAATTTAGATTTGACACAGAATGAAGGAATTATGGTAAGAATCTGCCATTTTGGTGAAACATTTGCAAGTCCGCCAAAATTAGTCGAAGTTTGACAAGACAAGTCTCAAAAGAAGGTTGTCAAAAGAGAATGATTATGTTCAAATCTGTATTAATATATATGCCAACGATATGTTCAGGAAGAACGTACATGTGTCGTCTATACCAGTCGAATTGCGAGACCTTCTGTGTTACTTATGTACATTAATTCTTATTTTCCCAAAAGTTTAAGAATCTTTTATGAAAATTATTGTACAGGATTTCACTAAGTTCATTCGAACTTATGATTGTCTTACCTTGAATGCATGGTGTAAAGCCTCATAATTTGACTCTCACATATATTTGCGCATAACATAACATTTATCAATAACATAATATTATAAACTATCATTCATACCTTTATGAGTTTCAACTCATCACACATACATTTTACTCGGTATTCACGTATCATAATTAGTACTATCAGAATTAGCTCAGTTGGAAGGCACATCTGTCTAATTAAACCCATTCTCGTCAGAATCAGAAGATATCACACTATCACGGGTTAAATATGACTTGTATAGCTAGACTCGAATACACTACGGTAGTCCTAGAACTGACTAAATCATAGCTCTGATACCACAAAATGTAACATCCCTTACCCGTATCTGACGCTGGGACAGGGTACGAGGCATTATCGGACTTAAACACTTACATTCATACAAAACTGAGCCATAAAATTTCGTTCAATTTAAAAACTTTTCAAACACATCCATATTGTAACATCCCTATCCCGTAACCATCGCCAGAATAGGTAAGGTCATTACCGGATTTGTAATTCAAACCAAAACAGTAAGACTTTAACTTATCAATCGTCAACATCATTCAACACTAATCTAACATATCATGCTTAAAACAATTATATAAGCTTATACTAAAGTGGCCATTCCATGTAGTCACATATATATAAGCATTTAAATACCACTTACAAATTAATCACATTTCAACATTCTTATCAACTCATCCATAATTACATATCATTCAAACCAAAATACCAATTATAAAATTTAACACTAAATGCACACATCATATAATGCTTTCGTATCAAACCAACTTTTCTCATACCAAGCCATATCACATAGCTTGATCATAATACTCAAAATTCATCTCACATTCATATAAACAAGTGACCATATAATCAACTTATTAACTAGCCTATACATGCCATATTACCCAATTTCAAAGAGTTCAGGAATACCAATTGCCTCCTAGATAGTGTGATTAAATCTTCGATGACTTCCAACCTGAGTGAGTATTCAAATCACTATAAAATGCAGAGAATAGACATAGTAAGCTAATAAGCTTAGTAAGCTCGCATAATTATCAGCACTGTATGAAAGATTTAACATAAAGCTTGTCATTTTAAGCAATAAGATTGCTTTTAAACCAACCTCATCTAATTCAATATTTATTTCCTTAACAGTCATGTAATATCCTGAATTAGGGCTTAAACGGAATAGTGGTTTCGTGACCACAAATCTGAGATAGAAATAATTATTTTATAATTATTTTGATTATTATGATATGATTGCATGATTATGTGAAAATTTCGTGATGAAATTCTATGCCTAAAGTGCTTAAATTGAAAGTAGGGACTAAATCGAATAAGTTGCAAAATTTGCATTCTAGAAGTTTTTAGTATGAAATTTCATTGAAATATTAATTAGGAGATCTTAAATAGAAATTTTACCAATTTTAAGTTCATGGACAAAATTAGGACATGGAAGGAATTTTGAAAGTTTAGTAAGGAGGGGCATTTTGGTCATTTGGATATTAAATGAAATAAAATGGGAAAAATAACACAAAATTGGTCATCATCCTCCTTAGTTGCTGCCAAATTCTCCCTCTCTCCATAGCTAGGGTTTCTTCAACTTTCAAGCTCCATAATAAGTGATTCCAAGCCTCGTTTTTAATGTTTTTACATTTTTGGAATCCCGGAAGCTTGATTAAGCTTATGCTAGCAATAATTCAACCTAGGGTTTATATTTGGAAAAATACCCATAGGTGAAATTTGTGTATTTTGATGTTTTATGATAGAATATAGGGTTTTAAATTATGTTAGACAACTTGTGCTACTCGGTTTTGAGTGAAAACGAGTAAAAGGGCTTAATTGGCAAAAATACCTAATAGTCACAAGTATATGTTAGAGTGAGAATTTGATGTTGCCATAGAAGGGAAAAGTGATCATCATGTTATAAAACATAAGAATCAGGAATAAAGTTTAATTCCCGAGCCTAGGGGCAAAAGTGTAATTATGCAAAAGTTTAGGGGAAAAAGTGTAATTTTTTCAAATTTCGTATTAAATGCTGTTTTGATGAATGTATGTATTAAATAAGATTAATTTGGTATTATAGATCAAGAGAAACGAGATTCAAGTCGCGATCGAGGAAAAGAAAAGATTGTGGACTAAATTGCAAAATCTTTATATTTTGGTACCAAGGTAAGTTCATGTGTGAATAATGTAGCATAATTGTTATTTTTAAGTTATTGATGTTAATTATATGATATGCTGATTTTTAATCGTGAAATATTATGCTTTGTGGTTAATGTTGAGTAATATGAAAATTATGTTTACTACTTGATAAATATGAATTGCTACCGAGTATCGGTTTCGATATTCCATGGAAGACGACAAATGTGAGATCGAGGGAAAAAGCCCGTTTGAACCTTAGGAATAGATTAGGATACAAGTGACATGTCACTAGGATGGTTGAGCATCCGAACTCGTTGAGTTGAGTCCGAGTTCACTTATGGATGCGAATGTCTGAACTCGTTGAGTTGAGTCCGAGTTCGTGAGATGTAACTAGGCATCCGAACTCGTTGAGTTGAGTCTGAGTTCACTTACGGATGCGAACGCCCGAGCTCGTTGAGTTGAGTCCGAGTTCACTTAGGGGCGGGTTACATGATTTCTTGATTACATATGAGGCACTTATGTGCAAATTATCCGTGTATCCAAGTTGTATTCCGATGTGTTCAACGGGTAAAATTTCTAGTGAAATGAAAGAACACTTAAGATGAAAGCGACGTTTTGGTAAGTGTTGTGAAATGGACACTTTGGACAGGTATGTTCTTAACCCTCGGGTTGATAATAGATACAACAACGATAAGGTGGTAAGATGATGAATGATGTTTAGAAATATGATATATGTTTTGGTGATACCATGCTAATGTTGTTTGGTATATTTGTATTGTTATGTTACTTGTTATTTACATATGAACTTACTAAGCATTTATGCTTACTCCCTCCTCTTTATTTACTGTAGTTTTGAACAAGCCAGCTCAGGAATCGGGACGGGTCGAAGGTTCGATCACACTATCCAAATGACTTTCATCTGGGTAAATGGCTTGTAAAACTTAAGTATGGCATGTATAGCAATATACTTATTTTGTGTAAATAATTTTATGATATAGCCATGATTGGTTGAGAAAATGCTTGATATTGATAAGTCATGGTGATGATTAAATTTAGATCATGTTTGATATCATGGAAGTTTAATAGGTTATCTAGTTCTTAACAACTCATGAAAAGATAAAACTTGCCTTAAAACAGAATATTGCTGCAGCAATGACATGAATTTAACAAATCACTAAAAATAGTATAAATGGAACTAAATGATGAGTAAGTTATGAAATTGAAGCTTAATGAGTCTATTTTCATTTGGATTGAACAAAATAGGCATATAAATTATATTTTATGAGATATTTAAACTTTTATGAAACAGGGCCAGAGTGATTTCTGGATCCCCTGTTCTGACTTTAAAAATTCATAATAAATTTCAAAAAAATAATTAGAAGTTGTTCTTTATATTTACAGATTCCTTATTGAGTCTAGTTTTAAGAGAAACAAATCTCATAGTCATTGAAATTCTTTATAGAGAGATATCTGATTCGTAATACACATAGGTCAGAGCAGTCAAACCCTGAAACAACGGAGACTTTAACTAATAAACTGTACGAATTGGCCCAACCAAAAATTCTAGAAAAAATTAATAAATATATATATGAGTCTAGATTTAGGGAAAATTTACGGATCTTGATTTTGAGTTTCGTAACTTGAGATATGATTTTTCTTGTAACTGTGACGCGGGTAGCTAGAAAGCTGTGAATGTAGAAACAAATGATTTGAAGTTCTTAATTTGATAAATTATGTTCGGTAACTCCTCAAGCTCGACTCCAGCGACGGTTTCGGGCGTGGGGGCGTTACAAGTCATGTAATTCATGTGTAATTTATCACATCTACTCACATGTCATATAAATTTATCAATGTCACTTGCTTGTCAAGTGTACTATGTATACCTATACTGATTTGTATCATCATTTCTATTCTCGCAACATCATATTTACAGTTGAACCCTTGAGACCAACATCGAAAACCCTGTATCTTGCATACTAAATGCCATATATGTGACTAAACCATTTATATCACATATCACCAATACAATATCAATATCATAGAATTCACATAGCATTGGGTCGATTTATTTCATTACGTATAACTTGTATCACCTTTATATAACCGATAGTAAAATTATACCCGTATAAATATTAACTAATCAGTAACATCAATAATTCATAATTTGTAACAAATAGTCGTTTTACTTACTTAGCTAATTTTGAATAACAAATAAATTAGGTCATACCTGACCATCCAACTCGTCTTACACATTCCGTACCACATTGGCACCCAACTTTGTAAGCATCGAGCCTAAAATAATACACTGGTATAAACCTGCTAGGAATAAGCCTGATAAAACTCACCGGCTCAAGGCTTGCTAGGCTTTTAGCCTGAATCATTCACCGGCACAAGGCTTGCTAGACCCAAGGTCTGATATTTATTCACTGGCAATAAGCCTACTAGGCACGAAGCCCGATCAAATTCTCCGGCACATAGCCTGCTAGGCTAGAAACCCGAATATCATTTATTCACAATCAACTCAAGCACACTTTCATTCATAAGAAAATTCGATTATCATATATTTTCCATTCAATTTCTCAATATCAAAACTTAATCCAAACAACTCAAATATTGCCATTCTATCCTTACTACATTTGGCTATAATTCATTTAGCCATATATCCAAAATTAACATTTTAAACATATTGTTTTATTCAAACAAGAACATTTAAATTTCTTATGGACTTACTACATGGTATCTTATATATATATAATCATATCATTTTACTCATCCAATTTGTACATCTATCATGCAACCTTCTTTACCATTCTCAATCACACGGCTTTACGATCAATAATATTAACCCTATAGGTTTGATGCTCACCTGCTCAAATTCAAATTTATAAATCATAAATACTTCTCAAGAAATTCAAGGCAAATATACTTTCAACCATTCCCAATTACTCGAAAAGTCGCACACTTAGTGCCAATAGTTATTCAACATTATATATCGAATTCGCACACTTAGTGCTAGATACTTAAGCTTGCACCCTTAGTGCTCAATAATCAGACCCGCACACTTAGTGCAATTTTTACATCTATCACCTTTTATACTCTCACCCTCTATGCCGAAATTCAATTACTCACTATTCATCAATTCAAATTTATCAACTTTATTTGCATTCGGCAACCTCAACTTTTTTTTTATATACATTTCAATTTGGCACATATATGTATATATAGTATTTAATTTAATCAACAACAAATATTTTCTTAGTAACTTACCACTTACAAGGCATTTAATTTATCATATATTAAAGCTCAATTAACTCCAATATACATTTACTCAACCAGAAAGTACTTCATTACTTTCAAACACAAGACCGAATATATATTATGGCATTCCATCATCATGTAATATTAATATAATCAAGTACAAAGCCATTTAACATATCTACCATTACATACTTACAATTTGGCTGATTACCCATCATTTCTTATATCATATATATATATTTTTAAACCATACGAACTTACCTCGTGTATCTGTCGACTATTCGTCTACTTTCTGATTTTTCCTCGATCAAAATCTTGAATTCGTTTGGCTTGATCTAAATTAACCAAATTTAACTCAATTATTCACTAACATAATCAATTAAATACATATACAAGTATTTTGGCCATTTTGCAAAATAGCCCTTATATTTCCATACTTTAACAATTTAGTCCTTAATGCATAATTATACAAAAATGCACAAAACCCCAATATACATGTATTTAGCCAAGTTTTCTATAGTATTTAAACAGCCCATAATTTCATTTTATTCCCATTTCTAACCACAAAAATTCTATCTTTTTCAATTTAATCCCAACTACTCAATTTCATCAAAAATATCTTTATAAAACTTGTATATCTATAAACAACCATCAATAATTTAACAAGAAATATTAAAACAAACATGAACTTATCAATGAAACATTTCAAAAACACAACCAATTTCAAAAATTAAGGTACGGGTCAGTTAAACCGAGCTGCAACGAGCTCAAAAACATAGAAATCATTAAAAACGGATCAAAAATTGTACCTAAATCCCTTAGAAAGCCATGGCAGAATGTTAAAGCTTCCAAAACCCTTTCTTTGTTTAATTATTCGGTTGAAGATGATGAAAACATAATAAAAATATCATATGGCTTTATTTTATTAAGCATTATTCCATAATTTACCAAAATACCCATGTTTAATAACCAAATAAATTATGAAATTCAAGGTCCACTATCGTCCACTCAAATATGCAATGGTATAATTACCATGCAAGGACTCCCATTTATAAAGCCATTATCAAATAAGTCATTTTACTAATGGCACACATAATTTTCATTTTACGCAATTTAATCATTTTTACCGAATTAACTATTTAATCGATAAAATTTCTTTACGAAACTTTCACACAATAATACTACCACACTGTAAACATTATTAAAATAATAAAAATAATATTTTTACTCGGTTAAGGGGTCCCGAAACCACCTGTTTCGATCAGACTCGAAATTAGGCTGTTACACATGGTTAAAGAATGACTCGAGGATTGTGTAGAGGGACCAAGCTAGAGACCGACAAAGCCCATGCGAGTGATGTCGTAGTTGTATCATGCATATAGAGGGGCACCCTTAGAGACTACGCCTCGGGGTTCAAATTAGTAAATTTTATACTTTTAGATCACTGTGAATATATATACATGCTCAGTAAAGCAAAATTATTGTAAGAACCCCAACACTTGTATAATATAAAATTTATTCGAAGTTGTAGTTTTGAAGTATATTGATGTATAAGAGTTTAGGATAAAGTTTTGTGGTAAATATGGGTTAAATTTAGTGTTGTTAAATTTTTTAAATAAATAAAGTTAGTAATGTTGTTAAGTAATATGATCTGGTTGTGACATTTGCTACCTGAACCTGGCGATTGGGTCGAGTATAAGGTGTTACATTGGCAATGTCAGCACGAGAATTGATTAGAAAAGGGTGTGAGGTGCATCTAGCCTATATTTCGAATACTAGAGTGCCAAGATATGATATAAATCAAGTTTTAACGGTTTGAGAATTCACAAATGTATTTCCAGAAGAGTTGTCAAGCTTGCTTTCCGAGAGAGAAGTTGAACTTGCTATTGAAGTAATACCTGGTACTGCACCGATTTCTATTGCACCATAGAGAATGATTGATCTATTGTAATTTGGTGTAGCCGATTAAACTAATTTTCACACTTTAGGAGCTTGAATATAAGCATTTTGATTAAGTTTTAATTATGTTTTCACAACTTTAGTTAAATTCAATAAACTATGTAATCTGAGACCTTTTTTTTTTTACTTTAGGGGCCAAATGAGGCCTAAGGGTGAGCTAATATACTTTGTGAGTGTGCACGAGACTATTAGAAAAGCGTGCTAACTCGATACTCATTGTAGTGTTGCAACACGGAGCCTTGAATGTCGTAACATAGGAAACAATAGAAGAATTTCAAGACTACCTTCAGTTTCGTGACACAACCTGAGGATGTAGTGACCCACCCGTGAAGATTGAGCATACTATTCTAGGTGTCACGCTACAGGACCTAGTGTGTTGTGATATCACCTCTGTATGGGAAATAATTACGAGTTAGGGGCATTTTGGTCTGCATAATCAAACATTAAACACGAGGACGATAATTGACCTAGGGTTAAGGACAACGACCATTCTAAAGTCTATAAATAAGCTCATTTAACACATGTTATCGAAAACTTTCATATTGTATAACTTTCTTCTTATATTTAGTCTTTAGTTTTTCTCTTTTCTTAGACTTTAGGTTTATTTTGGTTTTGTTATTTGTTCTTGTGGAAGAAACCAGATTTGTGAAGCATAATCAAACTCTGTTAGGATTCTGCACTCAATTCTAATTCAAATCAGGTTTTTTCTAAACTTTATACTCTTGAATTACTATTCATGTTTACTCTTTCTATCAAGTTTATATTATTTATGAGATCCATGAGGAACTAATCCTCTCATGGGGACTATCGAGTGGAAGTGTGATTAATTAATTATTTTGTAGGGTTCTCTTAGCGGATCAACTGTTCAAGAAAGGAAGAACCTAAACCTTAAGCCTAACAACTCTAAGCCTAACAACCCTAAGAAGTCATTAAGATGGGAATTAACCCAAATTTGGTATGGCCTATCTGTGAACGCCTTAACCCTGAACTGGTCTAGATTGTGAGGTCAAATGATAAGTAGTTCTTGTCGACTCGTTAATTTAGTGGAAGATTGAAAGATTCTGCCGGGATATCGGCTAGTTGATTGAACAAGGAAACCCGAAGCAACAGTTGGTTATGATTACTGAAGCAAGCTAATTACCCATGCCCAGATCTGATATATTCTATTATTTTATTTCTCGTACTTTATTTATTTATTTATTTTTCTTTCTTCATTATTATTAGTATAGATCACCAAAACCTTTCTTTTTATCTCATCGTAATATAAATCATTTAAAGTATTAATTAGATTTATTTATGCTTAGGTTAGAATTAATTTAGTGCCAGCCTCCTTTGGGTACAATCCTTGGAGTACTCATCTATTCCTTTGTTACTATATTACAACTTGACCCGTATACTTCTAGATACCGCCTTTTCATATATTTTGTGCAAGATTTCTACTCTAGATGTTGGTACGTCCAAAAGCGGTCAATGACTTCGAGTGAATTGAAAGAATTGAAATCTCAACTCCAAGAACTTTTAGATTAGGGATTTATTCGACTAACTGTGTCACCTTGGGGGGCTCCAATGTTGTTTGTGAAAAAGAAAGCTTTGAGATTATGTATCGACTATCGACATTTGAATAAAGTCACCATAAAGAATAAGTATCCGCTACCTCATTTGACGATTTGTTTGATCAACTGAAGGGAACAACCTTATTTTCTAAGATGGATCTTTGGTCAATATATTATTAAGAAAGGACGAGGTCCCAGGCATTGAGTTAGTATCCAAGTTCTAGTTACATCACACACAATTGTGTAAGTGGAAGTTTTTGAATCATTTACAATTCTTTATTTGTCTCTGCATTGTAATGATTTGATTCTAGTTTATAGTTTCCCAAACATTTATTTATACTTGTAATTATATTCTATTATGCCATAAAAGACATTTTGCAAACCTTGAACAATTGGAAAAGGTCTTGAATACCCAGATTCGAGCCCCATTATGTGCAATTATATGCATGGGTTTCCGTGTCCCATCCTGTGCGGTTGCCATTTGCAGATTTTAGTTCAACTCATTGGCTTTAGTTTGGATTGTATCAGTTCTTAGTTCGTTTGTATTATAATAATTTGATTCTTCCTTATGACAACTTGGACAATTTATTTGTGCTATAATAATTTGATATTTGTGATTACTTGGACATGTATTTATATTGTATTTTTGTACATCTATACTATATTTAAGCATTATACTAAATTGGTGTTACCTTAATTGGGTCACCAACTTAGTTATGAAATTACATAAATACTCCTTTTAAATTATAATTAATATTATTATGATGACATTTTATCTTCTCATATTTTGGTACCATCTTTAAATAAAAGAATTAAAAATTAAAAATTCAAAGATCAAACACGTATATAATAATATTCAAATATAAATTTATTATTGCTTCACCTATATTGATTTAATATATAATATTTTTAAAAAAAAATAATTTTAATATAGAATTTTTTTCTATCGCGTGTGACAAAATCTAATATTTATATTATATACTTTAATTGTATTTATAACACTTATAAAAAATTAAAAAAAACATTAAAAAAATTTTCAATAGCATGAAAAGGAAAGAAAAATATATTAAAATAATTTTAGTGACGTTCAATAAAAATAATTTTAGAAGAAAATTTTGTACTATTATCATGTGTTTCCCATGACCAAAAGTATTTTCAAAAGTTTTTCTTAATTAATTCCTTCTTCCACGAGACATCTTAAAATTCGACCTAGATTAGAAATTTGATGGAAGGGCAATGAGGCCATTTTTCCATACCCACGTACTCCATTTTACTGCTAGTCAAACGGTCAACCCCCACAAAATAAAACCGCTCCTTGAAGAAAAAACCGCTAGTGGCGTTTTAGAAAATTTTCTCTACCTCACTGTAACGCATGATTGATGAGAAAACCATAACATCCTTACGTGGCATTCCTTAATTGGTCCATTTCGGTTTGTCGGGATTCCTAGCGGCACCAACCAATAAACAAAAACCAGTAACTCGTCTTTCTCTCACTAGAAAATGCTCTGTTTTTTCTTGTTTTCTTTCCCTCTCTGAATTGTGTTTTCTCTCTCTCTCTCTCTCTCTCTCTCTCTCTCTCTCTCTCTCTATTTCTTCTCCACAAAAATCCCATATTTTTTTCTTAATCTCTCTCTCCTTTGCTTACGATAATAACATATACGTATTCACCAATGCATGATCTTCCGATCCAATGTAATTTTGATCCTTAGCTTTGAATTTTTTACCGAGTTTGACCCACCTGATTGACTCACTGAGTTGGGGCTTCTTTTTGTTGGAGAAACTATGTTGGAGGCAATGGAGAGTTCCGTCAATGGCGGGGGTTTCTCGCAGTTTCAGAGCTGCGGAGACAGTAGTGAAGAAGAGCTCTCGGTTCTGCCACGTCATACTAAGGTGGTTGTCACCGGGAATAACCGTACTAAATCTGTGCTCGTTGGTCTTCAAGGCGTGGTCAAGAAGGCTGTTGGACTTGGCGGGTGGCATTGGCTGGTAATTCTTTGTTTTTTTTTTTTTCAGTTTTGGTGGAAAATGGGTTCTGCTGCTTGATCTGGAAATTGGTTCCTCTTGATTTTTTTCTTTATAATGTTGATTTTTTTTTCAAGATCAAGTCAATTTAATTTTGAAATTTTAAGGTAATGTGGATTCAATTGGAAGTTTTTATTTTTATGATTAAATGTTTGCTAGTAAAGCTTTTGGTTCACTACATGAATTCATATCTTTTTGGGTGATTTTGCATTAAATAATCTCTCTAAAACAATTAAATGTCCTGTTTTATAAGTTTTTTTTTGAATAAAACTGCAAATTTTAAACAATCTCTCTATATTTGCTTGAATTTGATCGGTATCATTATATCAAATAAAAACAATGACATTTTACCTCTCACAAAATACAAATTTGAGGTTTTGGATGTGGGTTTTGATTGCATGTAAGTGTTCGTCCCTGGATCTGGAATTTTTAATTATTTTACCTAATGTATGATGCTATTCTGGATTGTTACAATGGATTTTTATTTTTCTGGATTTTTAGTCAATTTTTTAATGTTTGCAATCTACTCTAAATCGTTGCTAATCGTTTCCATTTCTTTCCTGTTGAAATTTGTTAAGAAATTTATCATTATGCATGATTGGGCTATTCTTTTGATATTGTTGGAATTGATTTTATAACATTTCTCAATAATAATAATAATAATAATAAAACCCATATTTTATTTTCTGGGTTTTGATGTTGTTTCTGCTGGGATATCGATCTCTCCATACTTCTTTTTTTGATGTTCATCAGCTATTCAAAACTTGCAATCATTTCCACACTTGACTTTGCGTTCTTGGTTTTTGAGAAGATCCCACTTATTATTATTATTCATTGGTTTTCCCATTATTTGTAACTTCCATTTGTGGATCACATGATTTAATATGCTATTAATTCATTGTTTTCTGAAAATGATTATATTTTGATTCAATTGAGATGCTTCCACTTTTGATAAATTTCAAATAAGCTGGATTTTGTTTCCCAGTAATTTGCTCCTCTTTTATTATTACTGCCGATTTTTATTTTTTATTTTTTTGACAAATTCATAGATTTCTCCTTGAGTTTATGTGTTGTAGACACAAAAAGGAGGAACAAAAACTATGGATTAGCTGGTGGATGGAAAGACAATTGAACAATGTTAATTCTAGCTGATTATGTTGCATATTTTAGTTAAGAGTAGGCATTTCTTTACTTTGTAGCTGATGGTGATATTTGTTTGTCTTATTAATAAATACCACAGGTTCTTACCAATGGCATAGAAGTAAAGCTACAGAGAAATGCACTTAGCGTGATTGAAGCTCCTACCGGCAATGAAGAAGATGACGATCTTGAATTCGAAAACATGCAGTGGAATGGATCAGACATGGGTGAGTTCCTATGTGTTCTTACGTGTTCTGTCTTGGAGGGGCAGGGGAGTGCTATGCCTATCATCCTAATAATTATACTTAATTGGTGATTAACCATTTTGGACTATGATTTTGGATAAATTGTTTAGTTGAGCTTGGAACATTGGATCCTCTGTGTCTTCACTTTTACTTTCACTATTCCTAAAAGCTTCAATGTCTAATTTCTTTATCTTTTTATTGGTCCCACCACCCTTTATTTTACTTTAATCCTGCTTGTTCTATGTCTCAATTTCCAGCATCTGATGACACTCAAAAGTCCCACAGATCGAGGCATAGAACGCATAAATCTACCGGTTCTTCTCACAAGACTATGAGCAGGTCTTTTTCTTGTGACTCACAGTCTAAGGGGTCTGTTTCCACACCTCGTGGGTCCACGGTAAGTTTTGCATAGTTTGTTTTGGTCTATTGCAATAATACAGTATTGCTAAATTATGTTAGCCATCTATTCTTAGCCTAATTATTGTCTTTGTTTTTTCCATAATATCTCCCTTGCAGAAGGTTGACCTCAGCAAACTTGAGATGGCTGCTTTGTGGAGATATTGGCGACACTTCAATCTTGTAAGTTTCCTACTGAGAAACAACAAACAGTACACATTTGTAAGTAAAGGAAAAAAAAAGATGTTTAAATGTTGACGTGGTTGTTGCTATTGCTAGGTGGATGCCATTCCCAATCCATCAAAAGAGCAACTAGTCGATGTTGTCCAAAGGCATTTTGTGTCACAGGTAAACTTTCTTCTCTTCTTCTCAAACCAGATTGATAGTTGACTGGTTTCTAAACAAATGGCGTGTGTTGGTGCAGCAAATGGATGAGCTTCAGGTCATTGTGGGATTTGTTCAGGCTGCAAAGAGATTGAAGACCGTCTGCAAATGACCCCGATAAGAATGTTCAGACGGGTTTTGAGTTGGGTTGTCAATGCTAACAGAAACTTGGTATCCTAATGTCCTTGTCCCCTAGTAGCTATATCTGTAATATATATATATATGTATGTATGTACTTGTGGCTTGTTTATCTTTGCACTCCCTCTGTTGAGTAGGTTAATATTTACTTGAAGCTATAGAGGTTCTTTCTTCCTTTTTGGTAGATTAGTTATATGTAGATATATGATCCAAAACTGAGTTACAAGACCTCTAAGAAATCCTTGTGACTTCCTTTCTATGTACTGCAGACTTGGTGAAGTGGATTTCTTAAGATGTATATATATTTTTATTATTCATTTATACTTGGGATTAAGCTGATAAATAAAAAGGGTAAAGAAAGAATAAAAAACATGAAGTTGATTGTAGTTTTTGTAACAAAAAGAAAAACGTAGACTTAAAATTATATCTGCATTTTCAATTGAGTATTGAGCTCACAAAGTGGGCAGGCATAGAAGAAAGTGTAATTACATGAGGCTGTTGAATCTGATATTTAATTTTTTTTCATTTTAATATCCATATAATTGTGATTTGGTTTGGTTTTCAAAGTCCAAATCCGCAATCGGATAAACCAAAATTGGGATTGATTCAGTTCATTTTCTTAAAATGTTTGATATACTAATTTTACTAAAAAATAGAAAATCAAATTTATGATTCCTGGATTCCTTTTTCTCAAATCCAATTATATATTTATGGGGCCCTGAATGTCGTGTTTTTATTTTGTTCATTGTGGATAGGTTTGTATTTAAACCTTGAAAAATTCGTTGTTGGATGCTGTCACCCTCATCATACATAAAATATCTGAACCAATTTGGGACCCCGCAACCGTCCGTCCTATTGATATCTTGCCTCCTCCCAAGTAATATAATGTAACCATGGCACTTCATTTGTCAATGAAAATAAAAATAAAAGCACTTAAACATCACAGATTTCATTATTTTGTCATCCAATCAGAAAACAGCATTTCAATTAAATGACCGTGTTGGAAGTAGGGGTGAGCATTCGGTTGAATCGAATCGAAAATTTTCGAGTTAATCGAGTTTTCAAATCTTATTTTATCATCCTAATTTTATTTGAAATTTTCTCGAATCGAGTCGAGTGAGATGGAATTCGAATCGAATCGAATCGAATATACTTGTTCGAGTTAAATTTTAAAAAATAATTTTGGGTCCTTGTAACCACTGTCACCAATCGTAATAAAATTTATTCACCTTAATTAAAATTTTTATTAACTTTCATCAAAACTCATAATTTATTAATTAATTTTTATATACGGGTTAGCTTCTTTGTTTGCTTAGTTGCTTCAATTATCTTCAGATTCTTGTTACTATGTATTTTCGAATTAAAAAATATATTAGATGTAAAAATGTGATTTTTTAATAAAAATTATTTTAAAGATAAAATGTGAAATTGATACCAATATAAAATTTTAACATGAATATTTAATGGCATAATTAATAATTTAATTTTAATATAAATATTCAATATGATTAAACAATCCAATAATATAAATAATATAAAATGTGAAATTTAATTTAATAATATAAATAGTAGATATAAATAAAATTATTACTATTTATGTTTAGTGATTTTTTTTAGATAATTTTAATTTTTTATTTGAGAGTAAAGGGTGAGAAATAAAAATTTAGGGGGAAAATAAAAAGTTTTGGGAGATAAAAGTTTTGAGGGAAAGTAAATAGGGGAGAGTAAAATTTTGGAGGGAAAATATTAAAAAAAATTGAGGGTGGATTTGGGGTAGATGGGAGGTGGGATTGAAAGGAAGTAAAAATTTTAAGAGGAAAATGGGAGGGAGTAAAAATTATGGGGGAAAATAAAAAGTTTTGAGTGTTTTTGGGAATAAAATTTTGAGAAAAAGTAAATGGGAGATTAAAATTTTAGTGGGAAATGGATTTTGGGTAGATTGGGGGGTTGAGATTGAAGAGGAGTAAAAGTTTTGGGGGGAAAGTGGGAAGGAGTAAAAGTTTTAAGGGAAAAGTAAAAAAGTTTGGGAGTTTGGGGTAAAAATGTAAAATATTATAGTTTGATATTCAAATTATTCGAGTTATTCGAATTAGAAAACTCAACTCGATTCGAACTCGAAATTCGAAAAAAAAATTCGAGTTGACTCGAATAACTCGATTAACTCGAATAACTCGATTCGTTTAACTCGAAATTCGAATTTTTTTCAATTTTTTCGAATCGAATCAAATTTTACTCACCCCTAATTGGAAGGACTTTCATTTAATAAATGAAAGTTTAGTACTGCTTATATATATATATTTCAGAGAATCTGATATGATTAGGATTATAGGAGGCTAAGGTTTAAATAATACTACTCAATTATGACCTTTTTTTGGTTCATTACAGCTAGGAATACAATAAATTTTATAGGCTTTCTTAAGCCTAATATACCACTCAAATGTAACCTTTTTCCCCTTCATTTCCTACTTAATAATTAAGGGTAAACAAAAATATAGGTAAGTTTTGGTTTTGATAATTTAAGTAAAAGAAGTTATAATTTGGTCACTGAAGTATTTAAATTTTTAATTTAAGTCATCGGGTTTTAAAAATCGATGCTATATGGTTTTTTTCGTTCACACTGTTTACACTAATCAAAAGTTCTCTTTCCCCTTCTCTTCTATAATTTAAAATTTTTTCATGAAACAACTTTAGACATCATGAATCTGTCAACCAAAATTTAAACAATTTTTTTCTTCAATCTTCGGCACTGACTGTTAGATCTAATTATATCTAAGTATGTTTTTCTACTTATCAATGTGTATTGATTCACTGTACCAATCGTTAAGTCGTCGTTTGGAGCTTGCTGGTAGAACATTTTTAAAAAAAAACTTAATAACTCAATAACTTAAATAAAAACTTTTAAATAATTTGGTAACTTAAATAAAAAACTTTCGAATAATTTAGTAACTAAATTGTAACTTTTTTTAATTAAATGACCAAAACGAAAATTCAACTATAATTTAATCACTAATGGTGTGATCCTAAATTTTGGTTTTCAGTTAGAAACCAAAACAAGCCTAATAAAAAGGTAAGCAATAAACATATAGAGTTGAATTTGAGTGCCCCTCCTGCATTTCAAGGGAAAGAAATTCAGCCCTACTAGTACTGGTGAATTTGTGCACTCTTATCTTATTTAAAAGGAAAAAAAAAACATTTTTACTGTTTTAAATTTGTAAAGGAAATAACTACTACCAAATTCTCTCTCGTTAATAAAAAAAAAATACATTCCATAGCAATCACCATATAAAATAAAATTTTACAATTCAAATTGAAGGATTATTTTGCAGTTTGAAATTTCAAACTATTATTACTTTAATACATTATTTTTACAACAATAGCACAATATTGAATCACAAGTTTCTACTGTTATTGTTGTTATTAAAATAGGCGCAAGTAGTCCTTACGACCTTCGAAGTATGAAATGTTGTCCAAGGCATGGCCCATGTGCTGTGCTATTTTTACCCCCGCATTTGCATAAAATTTGTAGCTTAAAGTTGATGCACCCACCGTCTTCACTGTAAAGTATAAAATATAATTTCATATTGTGCCCACACAACTACCAGTAGGCCCATTCCTCCATATTGAAATCAATACCCTTTTCTATTTTTGGTATATTGGTGGAAGATTATGCCAAAGATATTACAAATGTTAGAATTGTTATCTCTAAAGGTCAGCATATGAATTAATTGACTTAAATTTCAAGGTCCAATTTGTCATATATATGTTTCTTAGTTGCATCCTTGTTTATCTTCGTACACTCACATGTAAAACAAAAATTATCCCTTCTAAATTTCTTTAGTCATTGCGTTTTTATCACGTTAGGTGTTAATTACATTTTAATCACGTAGCAAACCCTAATTTTATAATTGTTTGATATTTATAATACAAAGTTATAATTAGGAATGAAATAAATCTTAGTGATAGAGAAAAGATTGTATGAAACTGTGATTCCACGTCATCGTTATCCCTTTTCAATGGGAGGATGACAAATCATATTTTTCCTCCTAATTTTTAGCATTTTTAGTTAGATTTGAAATTTTTTTAGGCGGAAAATCAGGAGAAAAAATCTGATTTGTCATTCTCTCATTGGAAAGGGATAATTATAACGTGGAATAACAGTTTCATACAATCCCTTCTATTTAGTGATATGGTATAATATAAAAAAATTATTTATTCAATCATGATGTGTGGTGTGGTGGTTTTTCACTTCATCCCTTAATCACGTGGTTGAGGGTTCAATCCCAATTCTTGAAATTGAAACACATTTCATGACTAATTGTTTTCTTTTTTAAAGAGTACCCTCGGTGAGGTTGTTAGTCATTATTGTTGAGAGCGGTCTATGAATCTATTCTAACTATCAACAAATTCCTAAAATTTTAGGCGAGATGGGGATTGTAATTCTTTCTACTTCTCGGGGTATAATGACAGACCATGAGGCTCAACTAGAAGGAATCGGTGGAGAAATTTTGTGTTATATATGGTAATTTGTCTAGTATAAGAATTGTATTTGAAACTCTCCATTTGTGAAGAAAAGAAGAAAAAACCACGGGTTGTTTAAAAGAACTCCTCTTGCCCTACAGTAGTTGATACATCAAGGAAGTTTTACATGGAATAAAAGAACAAAAAAAATGGATTCATGGAGGTTTAATCAGTAAATCACAACAATCCCAACCACAAATTTTCCTTTTTTCCTGCCCTACAATAGTTGATATGTCAAGGAAGTTTTACATGGAATAAAAGAACAAAAAAAATGGATTCATGGAGGTTTAATCAGTAAATCACAACAGTCCTGGCTACAATTTTCCTTTTTTCTATGCATTTCATTTCCCTTGATATAAGAAATTGTATTGATATTAGGTATAAAAATGCATATTAATTAAAATAAAGGAGTAAATAGAAATGGATAAATAAATAGTGGGTTCCATCGTTTCTATAGTTACTTTTTAAACAATGAGGCCCTTTTTATGCATCAGAGTTCATTCTTTCATTTAATTGGTAATTTGTATCGTTCACACTCTTCGACTCTACTCATAAATTTTTTAATAATTAGATCTTTCACAATAAGATCTACCTTAAAAAAAATTATTTAGCTATACAATTTTATATGAAATATCCTATTGATGTACTTTGTGTTTACGTTAAAGATACTGTTGACTCTTTAGTCCAATAAACATTCAATTTGAGTGAAGATGAACTGGAAATTTTGCTTTGGAAAATCTTACTAATAAAGATTTATAAAAAACCATGAGGACACATTTATGATATTTGGAAGATGTAGTCTATGGAATTGGAATAATTTGAACCTATGAGGTATGATACATTTTATATTGATTTACCTCTATTTCACACAAAACTTCTCCCTTTTATTCGTAAGGCATCCAAAATTGAAGTTTGAAAATACTACTTGAAAATTGAGAAATGAAGCCAAACCATGAAACAACTAAACATCTTCATCCCTTAGGTTGAAAATAACACCCGTTTTGGTTTATTCATCTAGCAAACTAGAAAAGAAATAAAAATGGCCAAAAGCAATAAGTGATATGTGCCCCACATCTCAAAAAGTTTTTTGTGAGCACGTTAACGTAATTGGAGGATTTATTGATCCACTACAAATGAGATGTGAACTATATTCAAATACTTACAATCTAGGATGGAGAGCATCGAAATTTCATATAGGAAGTAAGATTGTAACACCCGTTGCTTGACCTGATCACTAGGTCCGGGTATCAAGTGTCACAATCAACCCGAATACCTAACAGAATGTCTACCTTGACTTACTTACAAACTTAGACCATATCAATTTGTCCATACATTATTATTATTCAATCTTGAATTCCATAAAACAACACTTTAGTCCAAATTAAAAATCCTATTATATTCTTTGCCATACAACTCTAAATTTTTACAGACATTCTATCTTATTAAACATGAATATTGATTTACAAGTTTTAATTTGAGACTTTGCTACAAATACTTTAAAATGATCCCCGAGGCATGACTTCTAAGGGTGCCCCTCTATTTTCATGATACAACTACTACGCCCTTCACACAACTCTGGTAGTGTCTGGCTTGGTCCCTCCACATGAACCTTAAGTCATTTATTTACCCTGCATACAAGGTAGTAGACTTATAAGTTCAAATAAACTTAATGAGGTCCCGCAACTCGATATTCATATAAAATTCTTAATATTTTTGGAAGAAGTAAATTTTCATGCACAAAATTAAAACTCACTAAATTTTCATGCACAAAATTAAAACTCACCGTGTATTGTAGGGGATTCTACGGTTGGACTGGCGTTGTCAGCGCCCGTCCTTCCTCTGTATCAATCATTGGAGGACTTAACAATTGACTTAGTCGTCGGTGTACTCTTTTAGGTAACCTTTTTTCTGGAACTTAACCTTGTCTGGTTCCATCCCAGACTCTCATTTCACTTTCATGGCTCAACTCATCAAAGAGAACCATACAGGTAAATATCCAGAATGTTAGCTATTACTTCTGGCAGATTAACAATTGTCCTCACCACTACCTTGATCCACTCATTCCACGCTGAACTTGACATATGTTTACCATATTAACCCAACATTTACCTTCTTTTAACATAGCCCTTGCATAGACCCTCTTTTAAGGAGATCCCATTCTGACATCCTCATTTGATGTCTTGAATATATGATTTGGCTGATTGATAAACACCATTCTTTCTTAGCAGACTCATATTTACGAGAGAGTATTACAGGACATTTACACTTTAGACCATTCTACTAAAATATTCCCAGTATCATATAGTTCTCTGTAGACTACTTTTGTAACAGCCCGATTTTGGGTCTAGTCGGAACAGTAGTTTAGGGGCCAGAAATTTGACACAGAAAAATATGTTTTTATTATATTTTTATGGTCTAAATTTTTATGAAATTATTTCGTAAAAATTTTGTTCGAAAATTTTGACGTCTGGGCACTCAATTTAGTCAAAAGGACTAAATTGTAAAAAGTGCAAAAGTTGAGAGCTATATGCTAGAGGTGCCCAATTGTTATGAATTTTTAAATTGAATGTCCTTGAATTGTAATTAGACGAATGATTTTTTGGACAAAAATGGACATGAAATAGGTGAAATAAAATATTTTTAAGTTAGGGGCATTTTGGTTATTTAGTAATTAAAATGAATTAAAAACAAAATTAAAAGCCAATTTTTGTCCATCTTCAACCCCATGGCCAAGGGGAAACCATGGATAGGGTTTTTCAAGCTTCCAAGCTCGATTGTAAGTCCATTCCAGCCCCATTTTTAATGATTTTCATGTTTTTAAAATTCTCATAACAAGATCTATCTATTTCTACCACTAATTTAAGGTATGGTTAAAGTCTAGGGTTTTGACCTATGATGATTATGTGTGTATTTTTGTGTTTAATGGTAGAAAATGCATGTTTATAGTTAGAGAAATGACTTTTACTTAATTTTCGATAAATTGCCTAAAAGGACTAATTTGTAAAAGTTATATAAAATATGTCATAAAAGTGTGATTTAATGAAAATGTGGGCTGCTATAAGTGTAAAGAGGTTCAGATATGCATGGGTACTAAAGAAATTGAACACATTTCATTTTATGAGCCTAGGGGTAAAAGTGTAAATATGACAAAATTTAGGAGAAAAAAATGTAATTTTGTCATAATATATTTTTGGGTCACATTGAATAATGTGACTAATAAGTGAGCTAAATGTATTGTTATAGATCAAGAAAAGCAAGATTTGGGCCTAGAACGAGGGAAAAAGTGGGTATTGGACGGTTAGGTCTTTTTCACCATTTTTGGTATCGAGGTAAGTTCGTGTGTAAATAATTCAACATTATGTTGTTATGTATCTAATGCTTTAATATTGTATGAAATGTATATTTGTTTCTATGGGTTTGATTAATGATGACTCGATGACGATTCGACTAAGAATTGATACTTCGAAATCCTTGTTGAACCTTAGGAATAGCTAGGATACAAATGTCATGACATTAGGGTTATATGAGATCCCATGTAAGACCATGTCTAGGACATGGCATTGGCATCGATATGAGATCCTATGTAAGATCATGTCCAGGACATGG
This sequence comes from Gossypium hirsutum, assembly GCF_007990345.1. NCBI lineage: Eukaryota > Viridiplantae > Streptophyta > Magnoliopsida > Malvales > Malvaceae > Gossypium > Gossypium hirsutum. Next base: position 80,956,042 of record NC_053426.1, on the reverse strand, counting down.
CATTGGCATTGATATGAGATCCCATGTAAGACCATATCTGGGATATGACATTGGCATCGATATGTGATTTCGTGTAAGACCATGTTTGAGACATGGAATCGATATGAAACATCGTGTAAGACCATAACTGGGCTATCGGCATCGATATGTGTGATCCCAGGTAAGACCATATCTAGGATATGGCATTGGCATCTTACTATGTGTACGAGTTTCCCCGAGTATCCTTTAGTATTCTAAGTGGTTCAACGAGTAATTTAAGGATTATGTCAAAGATGTGAAAACGTATGATCATGTTGAAAGGGTACAGGTATGTACAAAAAATTCATGAGTAATGAACTCGATGTATATTGGACATTTGGTAAGAATGTAAATGAGTAAAACATACCTATGAGAATGATTTTGTGACGACATTGTGATTATAGGTCTATACTTATGATGTATAAATACATGGTAAATTTGATTGATGATCATGTGTGAGGCTTTTAGGCCAAATTAAATTGAGACATGATATTTTTATCCCTTTACCTTGTAGCCTAATGAATATGAAAGGAGAAATGAATTGGCATAAATGCCTATTTAAAAATGATTATGAAAGAGTAAAATTAGCATTAAAATAGTTTTGGACAACAACAGTAGTATAACTTTGAAAAACCACCAAAAATTGTGGAAATCGAATTAAAAGTTGAATAAAATATGAAATTAAATTTTATTGTGTCAGTTTCAGAAGAAATGGTGTAAGTAATGGAATTGTAAATCATGAGATATAGTAAATTTTGTGAGACAAGGTCAGAAGGATTTCGATTTCCCCTGTTTTGACTTTGGAAAACCATTAAAAATTGTATAAAAATACTTGGTGGTCTAAATTTATATTTTTAAATTCTTAATAAGTCTATTTCAATAGAAACAAACGAGAACATCATCCAAATCCCGTACTAAGAGATAATTAATTTTTAGTGAAGAAAGGTCAAAATTGTCAAATAGCAGAACAGGGATGAATTTGAAAAATTAACTGTACTTATTGGATAATCCATAAATTCTATAAATTTTATGGTAGAAAGATATTTGAGTCTAGTTTCAGAAAAATCAAGCGGATCTTGATTTAGAATTCTGTAGCTCAAGATATAAATAATTTAGTGACTATGACTCAAGTGGACAGTTTTGTTATGAACAGTAAATATCACAATTATCCATAATTGTTCCGAAATCTCTATGATACATGATGATATTGTGATAAATTTTACATTATGTTATGTGTATGATATTGTATGATTAACGTTGCTTATTATTTACATGCCAACTTACTAAGCTTTGTAGCTTACTCCCCTTTCTTTCCCATATTTTATAGGGGTGTATGCTAGCTCGAGTTGGAGATCGCCGGAGATACTATCACACTATCAAGCTATCATGTTGGGTATAAGTGAATGCAAACCCCTGAGTTTATGGAATGTATAGGGACTTGGTTATTTGGTGTATGAGTCATTATGATTTGGCTAAATGTATTAGCTTGTGATGGTTAAAGGTTGGATGTAATTTGTAGCCATGCAAATTGGCTTATATTGGCTAATTGGTTGTAAGCCCATATAATTATTCATGTGAATATGTCAATGTTTTGTGATGTGGTTTATATTTTCTTGATATATAATGGATATGAATTTATTCATATGTTAACGCCTTTTGAATGTGAATTTAGCATGAATTGATTTGGTAAGGCATGATGTTATAATGCATGCTAGATGATGGTGTGAAAATGATATATTATTGCTTGATGGTAGTTGTTTTGAAGGCATTTATATGCCATGAATTGTGTTATGTGATGTTGTGTGAATGTGTACAAGTGAGGGTGGCAAAATGGCTAGGAAAATAGCCTTGTATTTGTCCACACGGGTAGTTACACGGTCGTGTGTCTAGGCCATGTGTAACACATGGTCTGCCCACATGGGCGTGTGCCTTGGTCGTGTGACCTCATTTTCACATGACGTCATAAATAGAGAGTTACATAGGTTGAGGGCACGGGCGTGTCCCAAGCCACAGGGGTGTGTGACTCTCAAAGTATGAAAATTTTTCTAAGTGTTGTAAAAGTTTCAAAAGTTCTCGGTTTAGTCCCGAACCACCCCTAATGTATGTTTTGGGCCTTGTAAGCCCGTAATAGGGATGATATGCATCTGCATGAATGGTTTTAAATTGGATGAAATTTTATGGCCCAATTTTGTATGATTGGTTATGTTTAAGTCCGATAATGCCTCATACCCTATCCTGGCGTCGGACACGGGTAAGGGGTGTTTACAACTTCTTCCTTAGATTTCCCTGGGCAAGCTTTTACATTTGACAGTCCTAAATGGACATTCCCCGCTCTATGTACTCATAAAGGACTTTCGTTTCTCCTGTTATTCCCCAACGAACTTCGCAACCAAAATAGTCCTCGATAAACTTCCTTCTTGAAAGAGTCCTCGATGGACATTCCCCTTATTCTGGAAACCTCTTTATCCATGAATACATAGGGCTAGTATTTGGATAATCATCTAGCTTTATTATAGTTAAAGCCAGTTTGCTCGCCAACTTTGATAGACTCTAATGGTGAATTCCTATTTGCCCATACTTTGAAGGAATTCCTCTTTCTTCTCATATATACCCACGTTAGGATGCCTCTATCAGATCCACTTACCTTAGAAATTTGGCGAAGCCATTCATTACCATGCTTGCCCGCGTTCATAAACTCGCCATGCTCGTTTTATCAAACTACTCTGTAACAGCCTGGTTTTAGCTAAATCAAAATAGTGGTTTCAAAACCACAAATCTGAGGTTAAAAAATTATTTTAATATTATTTTTGGTGTTTAAAACATGTGAATTTATATGTGTGAAATTTTCGTGAGCTAATTTTATCATTTAATAGCTCAATTTGAGAAAAAAGACTTAATCGCGTAAAATGCAAAAGTTGCATTCCACTATTTAAAAGTGCTTAATTGCCATGGCTTATTAAATGAAAGGTCCTTATGTTGTAATTATTCCATTGATAGTGGATATGGACATAAATGGCCTTGAATTATGTGATTTTAATGTTTTAATTAAAGGTTAATAAGGTAAATTATGTATTATGTTTAATAAAACAAAACAAAAATGTAAAATGGTTGTCATCTTCATTAGTTTTCTACCGAATATAGTGAATAGAAACACTCATTGAAGCATTTTAGGGTTCGGCTCTTTGAAGCTTTGATTGAGGTATGTTTTGAGCTCAGTTTTTGATGATTTCTTTGTTTTTATGACCGTTGCTTTGAGTACTAGCTAGCCCATGCCTTAATTTTTGAAAGTGTTGATGATTTTGGAAGTTTCCTTTGATGAATTCATGTGTTTTATGATGTTTGATGATGAATTATGAAAGCTTGATGCTTGATATACATGTTTTGTAAAGTGATTTTGAATAAAAAGGCATATTAGGGATCAAATTGAGAAAAGTGTAAATTGAGTGGTTAAATTGTGAATTAAATGAAACTTTTGGACTGCTAGGGGTCCCTAGGAAATTTGGCTAGGCTAGGGTGTAATTAAATTTTGTGTAATTTGTGTTTTTGTGAAATAGAGACTAAATTGAATAAATGTGGAACTTTAGGGGTTAAAGTGAAAAAATGCTCAAATATGTGTTTGTGGACTAAATTGAAAGATTATGTGATTAAATGAGTTGAATTTGTTATAATATAGATCAAGAAAAGAGGAACCCGGACTTAGATTGAGGCAAGAACAAAGTACTCGATTAATTGACTAGTTTCGTCATTTTTGCGTCTAAGGTAAGTTCGTACGTGATAAACACTATTACAATTATATTTCGAATGATTTAATATCGCATAAATTGTATATATGAGACCACAGCTGTGTACGACAACAAATTAACGATGTTTGGCACTTAAGGTGTGTTTTGAAATAGCTTCGGCTATATATACAACACTTAGTGTGCGAATTGGAATGGCTTCGGCTATATGTGTGGCACTAAGTGTGCGATACCGAGATAGCTTCGGTTTAATGTGATGGCACTAAGTGTGCGACATCATTATAGCTTCGTCTAATCATTTTTGCACTAAGTGTGCGAGATCCTTGAGTATTGAAAGATTTCTGGATGGATTAACGTATTGAACAAAAAGAGAAAAATGAAATAAGTAAATACGGGAAAGTACAAGTATGTACTATACCTATGTGGTAGTTGATACTATGTGTATGAATCTTGAAGGATTTGAATATATATGATAAATGGACATGAATTAGAATTGAATGTTGATAAGAGATTTACTAAGTGCTTATTAATTGATGATTTGTATATTATGATTTGTTGAGTATATATATATCAGGTACGAACTTACTAAGCTATGAAGCTTACTGTGTGTTATTTGTCTTTGTTTTATAGAGTATCAAAACTAACTCGGACTAAGGGATCATCGGGAAACATCATCACACTATTGATAAACTCGTTGGTACTTTTGAAGTTTTGTATACATGGTATATGGCATGTATAGACTAGTGTCATTTTAGTATGTTTGAGTTATGACTTAAGCCATGAGATTTGGCTTGTTAATGGTGTAAATGTTGGTGTATATGGCCATTTAAGTTGGCTTGAATTATATATTTGATAATGGTTTATGTGATGTATATAATGTTCTAAGTGTTGCTTGTTTTGGTATGTTTTCCAAATGGTTGTTTATTTGGTTAGTTGGTAATTGATGTACTAATGCTTGGAAATTGACATATTGTGGTTTGATTTGAGATTATGATATGGTAAGTTATGTGACTTGAAATAAAGGATAAGTTGATGAGTTAATGCATTTGGAAATTAGATAAATTATGATGATTTTGGCATAATAATTTGGTATGTTTTGAATGTGAAATTGAGTAATTGAAATGGTTGATCATATAGTATGATATGTGTGTGAATTGGCATGTTTTGGCTGCCTATATATGTTTAGAAATGATGCAATTTGACGTGGTTTAGGTATGCTTGAGGAGAGTGAGAAATTTGACTTAAACCAAGTCTATTTTCACTCCACACGGCTGAGCACATGGGCGTATAGCTCAACTGTGTGTGACACAGGCCTTGGTACACGGCCGTGTGTCCCTTAGGGTACCCTTCGAATTAAAGTCAGTATACCCTACAGTTTTGACACAGTCTAGACACACATGCGTGTCTACTGGCCGTGTGTGGCACACGGGCTGGAACATGGGCGTGTGGTTGGTCGTGTGACCCAAGTCAGTAACCTCTTTAATTTTCCCACGGCCATGCACACGGGCGTGTCTTCGGCCATGTGGTACAAGTCAGTATGTATGCCCTGTTTTCACACGGTTTGTGACACGGGTGTGTCTGGTAGCCGTGTAAGGCACACGGACTGTTCACACAAACGTGTGACCCTGAAATGTTGGAATTTTTTTATGTATCTCAAAGTTTATAAATGTTATCGGTTTAGTCCCGGACTACTCTTAAGCATGTTTTAAGGTCTCATAGAACCTTATAAGGGACAATGTGAACGTTTGTGAATGGTTTATAATAATGAATGGATAAAAGTATGAGAATGAGACTTATTTCCTGGTAATGCCTCATAACCTTATTTCGGTGACGGTTACGGGTTAGGGGTGTTACATACTCATCGCATGAGTCATACTGTGTTTTCCCCTTTTTGTGCCCTGACAAGCATCCTGCTTACCATCCCAATGGACTATTCCGTATTTTCTATCCCGGTGGACTATCCTGTGTTTTCTGACTCTGAGAATCTTTAAACCTCTTTCAAGGTGTTGCTCTGTAGAGCTTGTATATTGTCGTCAAGGTGTTGCCCCATAGAGCCTGCAGACCGTCATAACGATGTTGCTCTATGGAACCTATAAATTATCGTCATGGTGTTGCCCCGAAGGAATACTCGGTAACTGTCATCATAGTGCCATTTTAGCGAGCTAATAGATAATCATCCCAAGATGTCACCCAACTCCCTTAAGTTCTAATACAATCCACCCATTCCTCCATTACGATATCTTTCCCTATATTCGTCTACTTGGTCAAGGTAATTCCTCCATACTCTGCGTATAGTTAAGATCATACCATTTATGCAAATCAAGGTATTTATTGCATAACACACAGTACACCACTTATAAAAAATGCATGTGATAAACATTTGACATTTAACAATCATACTTTCAAACATTCACATACTTGTACAGGATCATGCAATCACAACATACTTATTCACCTTTATTGCATAGACAACAGCAGACTCAAACAAATTTAGAGCATACACAACACAAATCATCCACAACACCTTTTCGTCAACCACTCAAATGTGAAGTACAGAAACTTACCTGAACTCTTTCATCTTTGTCAGCTTAGATTTGCCAAAGGCCAAAGCTTTTTTCATCTTAGCAACTAATCATGACAACCAAAATACCAATTATTTAACACACCTAACTCGTATCCGTCGCCAGATTAGGGTTATGAGGCATTACCGATCATATCACAGTTCATACAAATATGTATTACATTTTACAATTCAAAATTTTAATTACATCAATACTCGTAACTTAATCAAATATCAAAACTTAAAATCATATCATTCATAACATAACATAATTAAAACATAATCCAGCATATATCAAAGCAAATTATACATCAAACAAAACAAATTACAATACTAAACTTTTCATTCATTTATGCGGCATTACTATGTTAGTCAATATGAAATTTACATGTTTTGTACATTAATGCAAATTAAAAACAAGCATTCAGTTATATATATATAAATATATAAGTACTTTAGCACATTTAACTAAAGCATTAAGGCTAATCATGTCTATGATTTAGTGTACGGCCAAACATAATAGAGAAGCTAACATATTTTACCAAGTTCAAGCACGTTTCACCATATTATCTTTAACCATTTTCAGACACAAATAGCAACTCATTACCAAATCATGCGCAATTCATTATAGCCACATTCAAACTTTTAAACACAACTAACATATCGTTTTATACCTAATTTGCATATATAATAACAAGTCTAAACTTCATGTTTCAACATATTAACTAATCCTTTAATTCGATTATCAATTATAACCTTAATCGGTCACACCATTATCAAGTCACATACTTATTAAATGAACCACATACCAAGGTCGAATTGCTACCACATATATATAATACATATAATAATCAATTATTTCACTAGCAACTTGACCTTTAAATACCAAACCACAAACAACATGTCATAAGCATATGTATATATTTAACCCATCATTAGCCGATTATAAAGGCACATCTTTTGCTGCCTCCAAACCAATTCACAATAAAAATTACACATCCTAAATAAGTGAATATGGTAACCAAATTCACATATACTTCTATCCATGCATAACCTTAGCCAAACCAACCACATGTACATCCAAAATCATCAACCATTATCAAAACATATAATACCTACCACCATTACTATGCATTCATAGCATATAACATTATAATCAATATGAACATAAACCATAATCAACATAACCAAATTCAAACATAAAAGTTAAGCCATTTTCGCATGGCTTAGATTATACATAACAAAAGTCCAACATTTCAAAAAATAATCTAGCCTATACATACCATAGATTTGAAAGTTCACTTATAAAGATACCGAAGGCAGTCGATAGTGTGATAGACTTTGCTGACGATCCCCGAGCGCGTAACTTAAATTCAAAATCTATAAAACAGAAGCAAATACACATAGAGTAAGCTATCATAACTTAGTAAGTCATAAGCAAATAAACAATTCAAGAACATAATCCATACTTTTAAACTATACCAAACTATGCTATCACTCTCAAATTGAAGCTCAATCCTATGATTTAAAATTTATCATATACTTCACATATAAACTTATTATGACCGAATACATATATGTATATTAACAAAGCATCCTTCGATTTCAAGCTCAAAATTATTATGTGACCATGTACATGTACACACATATTCACATACTCGTGAACCAAAATATAATTTCATATGCACATACATAGAAATGGCTGAATATACTTTACAAGGCTTACATGTTTACATTAGTAACTATGTAATTTACAACACATACATAATAGTCGACTTACCTCATTTTTAAAATTGGCAAACAACTAATTCATACCTGGTCGTTTTAGCTCGTTTTACCCTTCGATCATAACTTATCATTGCCTGATGAACCATTTGTAATTGGATAGGGCACTCGGATAATAACATATATTGTACAATACCAACGTCCCAGACGTTGTCTTACATGTAATCACATATCGATGTCACTATCCCAGACAGGGTCTTACTCGTACATATATCAGAGTCACATATCGATACCAACGTATAAACGCGGTCTTACTTGCACACATATATCGATGCCATGGTCTTACTCGCACATCACATATCAGAATCCTATGTCATGACATATGTATCCTAGCTATTCCTATGGTTCATACGGGGCTTTTGGACGTCGTAACTCGGTCGAAACGAATTCATAAACATAGTTGCCAAGCTTGTATACATTTAGCTATTATATATATTTTTTCACATATTTCAATTCAGCATATATAACTCGCATTTAATTAATATAAACAACGTCTATTTGCTTATAAACTTACCTCGGACAATGAAAAATAGAATAGGACGGCTAGTCGACAACTTTAGTTTTCCACCGATCCAAATCCAATTTCTTTGGTTTTTGATCTAAACATATTCAAATTAAACTCATTCAAACAAATTTTCATTCAATTTAGTCCAAAAACACATAAATGGGAAAATTACCATTTTACCCCTAACATTTTACACTTTTTACAATTTAGTCCCTATTGTACAAAACACAAAATATGCAAAATTTCAATACACCCATGTTAGGCTGAATGTTCCTAGTGTTCATACAAGTCCATACATTTCATTTCACATTTTAGTCTATCAATTTATTATTTTTGCAATTTAGTCCTTATTACTCAAAATCATCAAGAATTCTAGTACAAAACATGTTAATCTATCACATATCTTTTATTTTCTACCATCAAACAACAAAAATCACAAGCTTTCAACAATGGCATAACTCAAAATATTCACCAAAATTAAAAATTCAAGCATGGGTCTTGTAGATAACTTAGCAACGATCTCAAAAATGTAAAAATTATAAAAAACTGAGCTAGTTACATACCTTAATCAAACCCAACAATGCCCGAATGCCCTAGCTTTCTTTTCTTTTCTTTCTTTATGTTATTCGGTCATGAGAAATAAGAATAAACTTTGTCTTTCTAATTATGTTATAATATAACATATATTAACATTATTATTTATTTTACTTAATTAACCTTTATCATAAAATATAAAACCATTATATGTTAAGGTTATGAACGTCCATACATAAAATAACTGGTATAATTGCAACATAAATGCTTCATATTATAAAGACAACAACAATTAGGCACTTTTATATTTAACCATCAAATTTTTATTTTATGTGATTAAGTCTTTTTATTTAATCGGACACTCAAACGAGAAAATTAAATCATGAAAATTTCACACATACAAATTCACACATAATAAGCACAGAAAATAATTTTTAAATATTTTTCTAACTCGGATTCATGGTCTCGAAACCACCATTCTGATTAGGGTCTAAATTGGGCTGTTACGAATTAAATTAAGGACATTCATACTTTAGAAACCAGTTTCCAGTATCATTTTAGAAACTTGTTAAAGATTTTCCAGTAATCCTTAACTCACTTCTCTTTCCTCAAATCCATGAAGGTAGAAAGGTTAAGAATCTTACCAATTTATGAAATTCTCTACTACTAAATATCAAACTCCAATTCCAGCTCAGCATGCAAAGCTTTCCCTTAAACACTCTATTCTTTAGGGTAGACTCAAGAAGAAGATGAAGAAAATGAAACATAAATGAGAAGAATCCCTTTGTAAAACAAAAATTCTCACACATATAATCCCCTACGCACGGTCATCAAAGACCCAATTCTAAATTATGAGTCATTAATTATTATTTTGTTCTCCACTAAGGAACCGACCAGTTACAACTTAACTAAACCATATTTCAAACTCAACTATTTGCCATTTAGCCACTAAAATTTTCTAAGATTTTCAGTATAGCCCATTGACTTTCTAATTTATTCAATAAACTCCCAACTCTTCCTTAATTTTAGGGCTTTAATAGGGATTGGGTGTGACAAAAACAACTAATTTCCAATAAAAACCAATTATTCTTATAATGCCCCAAAATTTTCGATGTTGGAATTGTAATGTTCTAGAATTTAACCATGAGGCTTTTTGAGAACATGTATCAAATTATTCATACAATTGGATAAAAGCAAATTTCCACCGTGAAATCTTCTCTAATGAGTTGATATTGAGATTTTAGGAAAGTTATGCTATGACTATATTGCAAGTTAAGACAAATTGGGTGGTTAAATAATGTAAAAGGTTCTTGTAATAACCTAAATTTGCCCCGGCCTTAAACAAATAATAAAAAATAAAAGAATGTTTATTTATTTAAATAGTCCATGTACAGAACCCAAATTACAATATAAGCCCAGTAACCCGTTACACTCTTTAACCCAACTCGGTAAAACCCAAAGACCCGATTACATTTTTTTTAGCCCAACTAAATACTTAAAACTACCCAAAACCCGGTTACACCCAAGCCCAAATACCCGAACCAGACCCAAACTAGTGAGGCCCAGTGCCTAAACTAAATCTGGAAACCCTAGGGTTTCCAGAAACTTCGCGCCGCAATCAGTCCAAGATTCACGCCCCTTTGACTTGTGTCCGTTCGTCTCGCACTGACCTGAATCAACGCCATTACTCCGGCCTCGTATCACGCCTTGATTGACGGCCGAATCAACGCCGGTGGTCCACTTTCCTCGATTGCCTGCAAAAAGATAAAGAAAACTCAACAGAAAAGGAAAACAGATAGGAAAAAGAAATCAAAGATTTCTTTCTAAATGTAAACAGTTCATAGAAGGCTATAAAAGCCTTTTCACAAATCTGTAGAGGGACCGAATTTTTTTTACAGATATACAAAAAGATATACACATATATTACTCACAGAAGAAATAAGAAGCAGGGTTCATTTTAGAAGGTGATTTAAATCTCATATTTTTTTCTTTTTTTTTCTCTTCTTGAGCGAATATACGAATCGTTTTTTTAAAAACTAGTAATATTTAAAAGAAAAGGAATTACCTGTGGAAAGACGAGGGTTTTTAACCCTCCGACCACCGTGCGTGGCTGCATTTGCGGTGGCGCGTGGGCGCGTGGGTGCTTGAGGACGGTAGCTCGATAGAGCTCCGAGGCCGACCCTAAGTCCTCTTCAAAGGATTTAAAAATTGGCTTATATAGCTATATGTAGACGGTGTCGTTTTGGTCTGAACGGTAACCTTCAAAACGGAATCATTTTTAGACCAGGATCCGCGTGTTGACCCGATTACCCGGGGAGGATCCGCGTGTTTTCGATATTTGGGGAAATGTCCCATTTGGTCCTTCCGCTTTTTTCATTTTTGTAATTAAAACCAATTTATTTTTAATTTGGCCCAGAATTTTGTCTTTCAATTCAATTTAATCTTTAGGGCCATTTTGGGGTAGATACGGAACGATGTCGTTCCTTGGGTATAAGGTATTTTGCCTGATGAGTCCCTCACCTTTTGCGCACGTTTCATTTAAATTCTAGATTCAGTTTTAGTTTTATTTTTCTAATTTCACCCCTGTAATTTTATAAAATCTTAAATTTAATCCTATGTGTTTTTTATTAATTTTATATTATATATGATTTGTTTCATTCTAAACCTATATATTTTATTATATAATTATACAATTATTTTCACCTGTTATTTACTATGTATTAATCCTTATATATATATTAGTTTTATTATTATATTATTTAGTAAATGCTATTTTGAAATTATTATTAAGTATTATATTTTTAAATTCGTATTGTTTATTATTATATTATTATTATATTGTGTATATATTTCATCTTTTTTTTATTAAAAATTATTTATTACATATTTTTATATATTTTGTATCTATTATAAATTGTTTTAAAGTTATGTATATTATATCATATGTTAAATGGATTTAAAGATTATATATATATATTTTTGTGCATATAATTTTTAAAAAAATAGTATCTATTATATATTTTTATTCTCTTAAAAAATCTTAATGTTTTATATTATTTATTTAAAAAATTTAACATGTATAATATTTTTAATTGTTTTAATAATAAAAGTTTATATATATATTTTTTAAAATATTTTCCTATGTATATTAAATTGTTATATATTATTATATTCTTTTCTTTTAATTTTTTTACATATATTACTCATTTAAATATGTTAATTATTATATACATATATGTTTTTTTAAATATTATTATTATTTTTTCCTTTTTATCAATATTGATTTGGTGTTTTAATTGTTCGTATTTGTTTTTTTAAACTGTTATTTTGTCACTTTTTATTATTATAAATTTTGATTTCCACTTCTATTTTTATATTCTTTAATTTATTATGAATTGTTTTGTATTTCTATTTACTAACATTGTATATAGGTTTATCTTTTAGCATAATCATCTTATGATGTGTATATTTCATTATTTTAGGTTATTTCTTATTTGCCTATATTATTATGAATTGTAATATGTTGTAATTTATTACCTTTGGTATATTTGTCTTGTGATATTTATTAATGCCATTCTTCTGCATGAGTCAACGTTTTAAATAAAGAAATTCATTTTTACCAAATTACTCAAAAGTTTTCCAAAATAAAAAGGCAATACTTAATGTTTGGAAGCTTCGGGAAAAATAGTGCCCTAACTTACTGGGTTGCGATTTTTCTCATCGAATTTGAACATTCAAGTACCCTTCTAAACGTTTTGAGTTTTTTAAAATACAAACAACTATTTTCGAGATTTCAAAGCGTTGTGTCCTAACTCACTGGATATGGCGTTTTGTTGTTTCGAAATAGAAATTTCCAAAAGACAAGCTTAGCTTCAAAAGTTTTAAAATATTGCTTCTTAACTTACTGGATGTGATATTTTGACTCGTTTGAAATAAGCGAGCCTAAATTTTTCAATCAAAACATTCTAAATAAAAGAGGATTGTATATTAAAACTTTCAAATTTTTGACCTTAAAGACACTTGATAATCAATTAGGTACCAATTTTTGGGCGTTACGAGGGTGCTAATCCTTCCTCGTTCGTAACCGACTCCCGAACCCATTTTCTTAATTTCGTAGACCAAAACTAATAATTTTAAACAAAATGATTTATTGGTGATCCAATCACACCTAAAAAGGTTGGTGGCGACTCCTGTTTTCATTTTTCTTAAAGTCGATTTCCATTTTCCAAAACCCGATTTAAAAATGGTTTCGACAGCTTGGCGACTCCACTGGGGAAATCAAAGAGTCAAGCCGTATAATTGATTACCTGTTGTCTTAGTGTCGGAAATTTGAAAAAATTTAAAATTCAATCCCCTTTGCATTACAAGTGTTTGTATTATTACATATGATGCAATATTCTGATACGCATTGCATGACCGTTGTGGTCACACCCTTAAGTGGGAGTGAGAAACTACGCCTTCGTGAGGTTTTTGCCTTTGTTCAGGATAGTGGATCACTTTCGGGATACATCCGTACCTACGGTTTTGTGAGATTTTCATCTCCGTGTAGCCATAGGGAAATGTATTCCCCTGAACTGAACTCGATTCAAATGAGCCTATAATGGGTGAGGATTGAGGAATCCGCTGTTCGGGTACCTTAAACTTTAGAACTAAAAACTCATATAGAAAAACCGTAAGAGCTCAATTTGGATAGTGGTACTCTAGATTATTACCCTTATAAGTTATTTGTCATATGATACTGACAATTTGTTTTTTTTTGTTTTGTTGCATGTCATATTACATCTAAAAGGTATCGATTCATGGTCGGTTTCTAAGTTAGGAAATTTTATTATGGAAAACGGACTTCTTGATAGAGTGGAAGGCAACGCTAACGTCCATAAATGGTCTGAGCAAACTCAGCTAGGAAAAGGGGATAGCATATGGGATATATGTTGGAGCTGTCAGACTACACTCGCATAAGTTTCACACAGAATAATCTGCAGGAGCTTAAGTCGATTTGGGATCAGTGGGGCAATGAGACCAAGCAATCATTCTACGGTAAGTACGGAGATTTGCCCTATTTGTTTGATATTCAGGTTGATGAGAACTTGTTTCGAGCTCTCGTTCAATTTTGGAACCCAGCATACAGTTGTTTTACCTTTGGGGAGGTAGATTTGGTGCCTACTGTGGAGGAGTACACAGCCTTACTTCGATGTCCTAGATTTCAGTGTGATAGGATTTATTCTCGAGTTGCTTGTGTCCCAACCTTTGGTAAGAAGCTGATGACCATTACGGGGATGAGCGAGTAGTGGATCATGGCTAGAGTTAAGGAAAAGGGTGAGAGTAAGTGCATTCCGTGGGGAGCTTTGAAAGATCTGATCCAGACACATCCAGACGAGGTGAAGAGGGTAGACATTTTTGCCTTAGGCTTATACGGATTGATAGTTTTCCCCAGGGCCTTGGGATATGTGGACGAGGCAACCATGGATCTCTTCCATCGACTCAGCAAACGGGTCACTTCTGTTCCTGCGATTTTGGTGGAGACATTCAGGTCCTTGAATGCATGTAGGAGGGCCAGTGCAGGCAGGTTTGTTGGTTGTGCTCAGTTACTTTTAGCTTGGTTTTACAGTCACTTCCGTTTGATAGATAGGGTGGTTTGTCCGGTCTTCTTCGAGGATTACTCCCCGTTGAAAGACTTCAACTAGGAGAGTTGATGTTCCTGAAAAAAATTAGATAGCGCTACTTCAGAACCTGCAGTCAAAGGATATGGAGTGGAGGGCTTTATGGATGATTCCTGGTGAGATTCTTTACCGATGCGACAGTTTTGATTGGGTCCCTTTGTTGGGAATTTGGGGTGCCATTGGTTATGCCCCTTTGCTTGTGTTGAGGCAACATGGATTGAGACAGTTCATACCGACAACTTACGGGTTGGTTCAAAGTGAGTTTGTATATAGAGGAGCTGACTATAAGAGGAAGGTCAGTGAGATCTCTAGTGCTTGGAACAAGACTTGTCGATTAAAGGGAGTAACTATTAACCCTGCTACGACTCAGGGGTACGTTGAGTGGAGAGGTAGAAGGATTAATGATAACATCCCTAGCCAAGCATGGAAGGAGCTCGACCGATGGAGGAATATTTTCAAGTGACGCCCTCAGAGTTAGAAATTATGAAGCAAGAGTTCAAGAGAAAAAACTTGGAGCTTGAGAAGAGGATAACAAAGCTCGAGGAAGAAAAGATATATTTAAGCCTAGACGTCGATGTTCAAAAGATGGAGGTTGAAAAAGAAAGGAAGGAGAAAAGAAAGATAGAGGAAGATCGAGATGATTTAAAGGAGCATTACAAAAGGGCACAAGTATCCTTGAAGAGAGTGAGAATAGGAGGGTCTTTAGATTAGTTGCAGAAAGAGGTCCGAGAGGAAAAGTCCAAAGCTGAATATTGGGAGAGGAAGTTCCAAGAGATGCAATTACGGAATTTGACCTTAGAGAAAGAAAATCAAGGGTTAAAAACTAAGGTGACTGAGCTTGGGCGATCCCTTAATCTGCAATGAAGTCGTGATTCCACAGTAGAGGTAAAGAAGCTAAAAGGCAAAGTTGAGGAGTTGGAATCAGCATTGCAAGATAGTAAGCTTTTTATCGAGCAGCTTGAGGCACGAGAGGATTATTTAAAGGGAGAACTGTGCCAGTCTAAGGAACAAGTCAGAGATAGAGATTACCTTATTGGAGAAGCCATAATTCAGATTCGAGAGGTAGCTTAACACATACGAGACTTGGCAGTACGAGCTGACGTATTGAGTATGATGCATGAGTCATCGTTGGATGTAGGTCGAGAGTTAGCCCTTTTATTAGATAGAGTTAAAACTTTGGGCATTAGGGTGAAAGCGTATTTGTAATCCTCTTATATGTAAAGATATTCTTTTTCTAAATAAAGTTTTCTAAATGAGATTGAATCAGAATCGATGTTCTTTTTGCATCCATGCATTTGCATCTCATAGCATTACATCGCATCGTTTGCATTCAAGGTTATAGAAAGACCCTAATTAGTTAAAATTACCAGAGAAGTAGAAAAGAAAATCTGGAAACCACGCATCAGTACAGAACTCGTGCAAAATCTAAGAATATGGATCAAAGGTTTGAACAGCTACAAAAAGACATGCAAGACCAATTGCAAGAGTAATTGGCCAAGATGCAAAACGACATGAGGGAGCAAATGCTAGAGGCTCAGAGAAATATGATGACTGAGATGGCTCAGTTGCTGAGGGCCACTGATAAGGGAAAAGCCTCTATGGCAATCACTAGTAAGAAGGAAGAGGATCATCCTCCAGGCTTTACTCTACCCTACGGGACTACACAAACCGAGGCACTTGCTAAGAGGCCGTCTGTCACTATAAGGCCTCAACATGAACCGGTTGATGCTGGGATCCACATGAATAACCCAACTGGTTTGGGATTCAATTTGGGTGACAACCCTACCAATCCTCTCATTCCTGACTTGGACGTGGCTGAAAAGGAAGATTTGAGAGCCGAAGCTGCAAAACAGTTGGAGGAACGTTATAGATGGTTGAAGGAGAAATTTAAGGCTCTAGAAAGTGCTGATGGGCATCATGGAGTTGATGCCAAAGACTTGAGTTTGGTCCCAGACTTGGTGCTTCCCCATAAATTCAAAATGCCGGAGTTTAAAAAGTACAACGGGACTACTTGCCCAGAGGCCCACATTACGATGTTCTGTAGGAGGATGACTGGATATGTGAACAATGATCAACTGTTGGTTCATTATTTCCAAGATAGCTTGGTGGGAGCAGCAGCCAGGTGGTACAATCAGTTGAGCCGGGCCAGAATAAATTCATTGAGGGATCTTGCACAAGCCTTCATGCATCAATACAATCATGTGACTGACATGACGTTGGATAGGATCACGCTGCAAAACATGGAGAAAAAGCCTAATGAGAATTTTAGGCAATATGCTCAAAGATGGAGAGAGGTTGCCATGCAAGTTCAACCACCATTGTTGGGGAAGGAGATCACCATGTTGTTCATCAACACTCTGAAGGCTCCATTCATTACTCACATGATTGGAAGCACTACCAAAAGTTTTGCGGACATAGTCATGGCGGGAGAGATGATTGAGAATGCCATAAGAGGTGGAAAAATTGAGGGGGAAGTCGCCAAAAGATCGGCCCCAAGGAGAAAAGACAATGACGTGAACAACACAAGTAGCTTCAACTCGAAGGCAGTCACAGTTGGTCAACCCAAAGTAGCTGCGGTTGGGTAACAGGGTTCTCAAAGGCAGGAATCGGGCACAAGGCACGAGAGGATGCAATTCACATCTATCCCTGTGACATATTGTGAGCTTTATCAAAGCTTATACGATGCACATGCTATTGCTCCTTTCCATTTGAAACCATTACAGCCTCCATATCCTAAATGGTATGATGCAAACGCCAGATGCGAGTACCACGCTGGAATATCGGGGCACTCAATTGAAAATTGTACCGGATTCAAGAAAGCCGTGGAGAGGTTGATCAAGATGGGGGTTGTGAAATTTGATAGTACCTCAAATAATGAAAACCCTTTGCTAAATCACGACGATCAAGAAGTGAATGCCATTGGCAAAGCTAGTGAGAGAAGGATGAAGGAAAATGTTGCTGAGGTGAGGATGTCTATGAAGGTGATTTGGGAAGAGATGATGAAGAGAGGGATGATAACCTCTAGGAGAGAAAGAGAAAAAATGGGGAACTACTATGAGTTCCATGGAGAAGAGGGTCATGAGACCCAAAATTGTGAAAAATTCAGAGCCTTGGTGCAAGGCTTTATAGATAATAAAGAGCTACAAAATTTTGAAGGTAGCTCTTATAAAAGATAAATAAGTGTGCTGGAAGATGAACAAAAAGGAACCAGCTGGCCAAGGATTATTATCTCCCTACCGGGGAATAACAAAGTGGGGACACCAGCAGTGCCCAAGGTCATTATCCATAACCCTACTCCTTTCCCTTACAAGGATAGCAAGAGAGTACCATGGAGTTATGACTGTAGTATGACAGTGCCGGAGGAAGAAAATATAGCCAGCGCATCTAAAGACGTGCAAGTTGAAGGTTCCCACACGCGGAGTGGGAAGCGTTATGATAAGGGGCGCATCAAAGTGGAGCCTACAAAAACAAAAGGTGTCGAGGTTGAGAAGGAGAAAGAGACCGAAGTACATCAATGAGCCGGTGAAGGAGGAGGAGGCTAAGGAATTCCTAAAGTTCCTTAAACATAGCGAGTACAGCGTGGTTGAGCAGTTGTGTAAGCAGTCGGCTCGCATATCAGTATTGGCTCTACTTCTAAGTTCTAAGGTGCATCGGGATGCATTGATGAAGGTGCTTAACGAAACATATGTTACCCATGACATATCCGTTAAAAAGCTGGACCGATTGGTGAACAACATTAGTGCGGATAATTTCATCTACTTTAATAACGATGAAATCCCACCGGGGGTAGGGGGTCAACTAAGGCCTTGCATATCACAACTCGGTTCAAGGGGTACACACTTCCAAGCGTGCTTGTTGATAATGGATCGACCTTGAATGTTCTACCGTTATCTACATTGAATAGATTACCCATTGACGATTCTCACATGAAAACATGTCAAAATATGGTAAGAGCCTTTGACGGTACAGAAAGGAAGGTGATGGGAAGGATTGACATCCCCTTGAAAATTGGGCCAAATATATACGAAGTAGACTTTTTGGTGATGGATATGAAGCCTTCTTACAATTACTTATGAGGTAGGCCATGGATACACTCAGCGGGAGCGGTGCCCTCATTGCTGCACCAGAAATTAAAATTAGTGACGGATGGATGGTTAGTAACCATCAATGCGGAGGAGGACATCATAGTCGTAGTCACTAATAAAGCCCCTTATGTCGAGACAAACAAAAAGTCTATTGAGTGTTCTTTTCGCTATTTGGAATTTGTAAATGCAACCTTCATTTCAGATGGGAGTGAGCTACTGGTGCCAAAGATAGTAAGAGCTACGAGGATAGCTCTACAAATGATGGCGGGAAAGGGAGCCTTACCAAGAAAAGGGTTAGGAAAATACCTACAAGGAGGGACTCAAATCCCAGAACTTAAAGAGAAGAGAGATCGTTTTGGTCTGGGCTTCAAACCAGACTATAAGCAAAGGAGGATGGAAATTGAGAAGCGTCAAGAAGGAAGAAGGGCGCGCCTCAATAGAAGAGAAGTGGAGTGGGAGCCGATGACATTCCCTCCAATATCCCGAACCTTCATATCGAGAGGGTTACTCATAGAAGGAAGTCATCAGATCAATGCTATACAAGATGAAGAATCGAAGCAAGGAAACCTTGAGGGCATTCACCCTTACGAATCAAGAAGCTCTTTGAACAATTGGGCTGCGGAGGAACTTCCTGTAGTCTTTAGGAATTTTTCAGAGTAATTCTCGAAACATTCTTGTTACTCTAGAGCCTAGGAGTAATAGGATTACATTTGTGAAATAGGCTTACGATCATTTATTATTTTTAATAAAACATAACTTTTATCAATTTGAACGAGTATTGTTTCATTTTTATCAACCAATATTCCGTTAAACTTTTGCATTCATAGTACATAAATAATCATTCTTAAATTCATTCATTCTTTGTACTTCAAAGATCCCTAGATATCAATGACATGAGCACTGATATGTCAAATCCTGATTTCTCTTGTGAGCAAGACATGTGTTTAGAGGAATCTCGGGATTTTGAAGATGTCCAGGATTGTGATGTGTCTTTAGTTCTTTCGAGGATGGTAAAATAGGAGGAAAAACAAATCATGCCTCATGAAAAAGAGGCAATATAGAATATAGCCCTAGAGGAAGGGAAGGAGATGAAAATTGGCACACATATTGCCAAAGACACAAGGCAATGACTGATTAAGTTGCTACGTGAGTTCAAAGATATCGTTGCATGGTCCTATCAAGATATGCCAAGGTTAAATATTGATATTGTGGTGCATCGTCTCCCAATAAGACAAGATTGTAAGCCAGTCCAATAGAAGTTGCGAAGAATGAGGCCAGATATCGTATTGAAAATAAAAGACAAAGTCAAGAAGCAATTTGATGCAGGATTCTTACAAGAGGTGAAGTACACTAAATGGGTAGCTAACATTGTACCAGTACCTAAAAAGGATGGGAAGGTACGAATGTGCGTGGATTACAGAGATCTGAACAAAGCTAGCCCAAAAGATAACTTCCCTTTACCACACATTGACACTTTGGTAGACAATACAGTGGGACATTCATTATTTTCCTTTATGGATGGTTTCTCGGGGTACAATCAGATAAAGATGCATCCTGAAGACATGGACAAAACCACCTTCATAACTTTGTGGAGGACTTTCTGTTACAAGGTAATGCCCTTTGGGTTGAAGAATGCAGGGGCAACATACCAGAGGGCTATGGTGACTTTATTTCACGATATGATGCACAAGGAAATTGGGGTGTATGTGGATGATATGATTGCCAAATCTCAATCAGAAGAGGAACATATTGTAGTCTTAAGGAAACTATTCTTGAGATTAAGGAAGTTTCAGTTAAAACTTAATCCGGTAAAGTGTACTTTCGGAACTAGGTCAGGGAAATTACTAGGCTTTGTGGTCAGTGAAAAGGGAATAGAAGTTGACTCAGACAAAGTTAGAGCCATATGAGATTTGCCTCCGCCACGCACTCAGAAAGAAGTTTGAGGTTTTCTTAGAAGGTTAAATTATATTGCTCAGTTTATTTCACAACTAACTGAGAAATGTGACCCTATATTTCGCCTCCTTAGAAAACACAACCAAGGTACTTGGAATGAGGAGTGCCATAATGCCTTTGAAAAAGTCAAGTAATACTTGTTGAATGCTCCAGTACTATCTCCACCTAGTCCAGATAAACCATTAATTCTGTACTTGTCGGTGTTTAGTAATTCCATGGGATGTGTGCTCGGTCAACATGACGAGTCGGGAAGAAAGGAGAAGGCGATATACTACCTTAGTAAGAAGTTTACAGAGTGTGAGATGAGATATTCGCCAATTGAGAAATTGTGTTGTGCTTTAATCTGGACGACTTGAAGTTTAAAACAATACATTCTATATCATACTACTTGGCTTATTTCAAAACTTGACCCTTTGAAGTATATGATGGAGTCAACATCGTTGAATGGGAGAATGGCGAGATGGAAAATTCTGCTTTCAGAGTTTGACATAGTCTATGTGAGTCAGAAGGTTATAAAAAGAAGTGCGATAGCGGAATTTCTGGCTAGTAGAGCTCTAGAAGACTACGAGCCGTTGAATTTTGATTTCCCATATGAGGAGTTGATATGTGTAGCAGCTACAGAGGATCATGCTTGGAAGTTGAGCTTTAATGGGGTATCCAATGCAGTTGGAAATGGAATTGGGGTAGTCCTGATATCCCCAAATGGTGATTATTATCCATTTACATGCAAGTTGGATTTTGATTGCACAAACAATATGGCTGAGTATGAAGCATGCATCTTGGGACTCCGAGCGGCTATAGAACGAAGAATAAGAACCTTAGAAGTATATGGAGACTCTACATTGGTGATTTACCAGCTTAGAGGAGAATGGGAGACAAGGGATCCTAAATTGATTAATTATCGAGAGGTAGTTTTGGGGTTACTTGAGGAGTTTGATGACATCACTTTCAACTATATCCCACGAGACAAAAACCAAATGGCAGATGCTCTAGCAACCTTGGCTTCAATGATTAAAGTGAATAAAGAGGAAGAGATGAGACCCATTCAGATGAGTATCTTTGAGGCTCTAGCTTATTGTTGTAACATTGAGGAAGAAGAAAAGGATGATAACACTTGGTATCAGGATATATTGCGATATGTGAGAGATCGTAAATACCCAGATCAAGCAACTGAAAATAATAAATGAACTTTAAGGAGATCAGCTTGCGATTATGTTTTGGACGGGGACATCTTGTACAAAAGAAGAAAAGACCAAGTACTGTTGAGATGTGTTGACACCGTGGAAGCTAAGTTAATCTTGGAAGAAGTTCACGAGGGTGTTTGTGGGACGTACGCTAACGGTTTCACGATGGCTAAACAAATCATGAGGTTTGGATATTATTGGTCAACTATGGAAGGGGATTGTATCAATTACACTAAGAAATGTCATAAATGTCAGATTTATGGAGACAAGATTCATGTACCACCTTCACCTCTACATGTTATGACTTCTCCATGGCCTTTTTCTATGTGGGGCATGGATGTCATTGGGTCAATATCACCAAAAGCTTCAAATCGACATCACTTTATTTTCATGGTCATTGATTACTTCACGAAGTGGGTAGAGGCTGGTTCTTATGCAAATGTTACTAAGTCAGCTGTAAGTCAATTTTTGAAGAAAGAGATCATTTGTCGGTATGGGATGCCTGAAAGGATCATATCAGACAATGCATTGAACTTGAACAACAAAATGATAGCAGAAGTTTGTAGTCAGTTCAAGATTAAGCATTATAATTCCTCTCCATATCGCCCAAAGATGAATGGGGCAGTAGAAGCTGCTAACAAAAACATCAAGAAGATAGTGGGGAAAATGACTGAAACCTACAGAGATTGGCATGAGAAGTTACCATTTGCACTCTTAGCTTATCGAACGTCCATCAGAACTTCTACTGGGGCAACCCTTTTCTCGTTGGTATATGGAATGGAGGCAGTGTTACCCATTGAAGTTGAAATACTTTCTCTTTGAATTTTATCGGAGATAAAGTTGGATGAAGCAAAGTGTGTTCAATCGCGATATGACCAGTTGAACTTGATTGAGGAAAAGAGGCTAAGGGCCATTCGTCATGGTCAGATGTATCAGAAGCGAATGATGCGGGCTTACGACAAGAAAGTACGACCAAGAGAATTCCATGAGAGGGATCTTATGTTGAAAAAGATCCTTCCCATTCAGAAGGACTTCAGAGGAATGGATGCCGAATTGGGAAGGGCCGTTTGTCGTGAAAAAGGCCTTCTCTGGGGGTGCATTGATCTTGACAGAAATGGATGGGAAGAGTTTACCCAACCCAGTGAATTCAGACTTAGTCAAAAAGTACTTTGTCTAAAGGAGAGGAGAATCCAAGGAGAAAACCTGCAAAGGGCGACTTGAGTTTTCGAAAAAAAAAAAGAAAGGCCAAGGTGAAAACCTGCAAAAGGCGCCTTGTGACCAAAGGGGTTTTTGAGTTGAAAACCCGAAAGGGCAGCTCAAGTTTTGAAGAGCACACGGTAATCTTGCTATATTTGATTCAATGAAGAGTGAAGCGCGTTGCATATCGGGGCATCGGCAAAGTACTTTGGGTCTTTTAAACACATGTTGAACACAAGAAAGTCTTCATGGAGCTGGCATATAAACGCTCAAGTGGCGATATCTAGGGCATCTAACTTTTGTCCTGTTTGCTATCTTTAGATTCTTATTCTTCTCAAAGATAGGCTTTCAGATTAATTTCCTTTGTATTTTTGACAAATTTATTCAAATCTAATTATTCTTAAGATTAAATTCATCTTCTATTATTCTTAAAAAGTGTGTTGCATTAAATAATGATAGATGAACTAAATAATTTTCACAAATGAAGTTTTGCTCATTACTCTGGAAATTTCTAAATAATACCAGAAACTAAAACAAAATAATTGTTCGAGGAATTCACGTAAGTAAGGTTTGAAAGAACTCGAGGAAATTCCTTCTTTGGTCCAAAATGATGATTGGACATCATCTTACAAACATTTTTGATGGGTCATAGCATTTGAAGAATGGTACAGACCCATGGGCTGAGTAAGAATGATATTTCGAGAGAAATAAGGATGAGCTTTGACGAAGGAATGACTAGTGACGTCTGGAATAGGGGTCATATTCATAAACATTTTGCATTATAACAGGTTTAATTAGGAGCATTTGACTCATTTTGATCATAGCATCCTAATCATTAGACATAAACTCATACACATTATACAGGTCATGTCCTTCAAGGGACAATGAAGGTTGATGTGCCTTAACCCCTAAGTAGTAGGGTAATAGGCTAAAACATAGCAGATCTGGCCTTCAGATGTTTACACTGAAGCAAATCCAAGATGAGTTGGCATCTCTGTATTGTCAGAGGACAAATCGAAGAAACAGATTTGGCATCTCCATATTCGATGGAGAGCAGATCGAAGACATAGCAGATCTAACCTTTGGATGTTTTCACATCAAAGCAGATCCAAGATGATTTGGCATCTTTGTGTTTAGAAGGAACAAATTGAAGGCATAGCAGATCTGACCTTCAAATGTTTACACTGAAGCAGATCTAAGATGATTTGACATCTCTATATTGTCAGAGAACAAATCGAAGAAACAGATTTGGCATCTCCATATTCGACGGAGAGCAGATTGAAGACATAGCAGATCTAACCTTTGGATGTTTTCACATCAAAGCAGATCCAAGATGATTTGGAATCTTTGTGTTTACAAGGAACAAATCGAAGGCATAGCAGATCTGACCTTCAGATGTTTACACTGAAGCAGATCCAAGATGATTTGGCATCTCTGTATTGTCAGAGAACAAATCGAAGAAACAGATTTGGCATCTCCATATTCGACGGAGAGCAGATCGAAGACATAGTAGATCTAACCTTTGGATGTTTTCACATCAAAGCGGATCCAAGATGATTTGGCATCTTTGCGTTTACAAGGAACAAATCGAAGGCATAGCAGATCTGACCTTCAGATGTTTATGCTGAAGCAGATCCAAGATGATTTGGCATCTCTGTATTGTCAGAGAACAAATCGAAGAAACATATTTGGCATCTCCATATTCGACGGAGAGCAGATCGAAGACATAGCAGATCTAACCTTTGGATGTTTTCACATCAAAGCAGATCCAAGATGATTTGGCATCCTCGTGTTTACAAGGAGCAAATCAAAGACATAGCAGATTTGGCTTTCACGCGTTTGTGTTGAAGCAAATCTAAGATAATTTGGCGTCTCTATATTGTCAGAGAGTAGATCGAAGATTGCAGATTTGGCATCTCTGTATTGTCAGAGAGCAGATCAAAGATATCAACATGGCATTCCTAAGGTTGCAGGGAGCAGGTTGAAGATAGCAGATATTGCCTTCCTGAAGTTACAAGTGAAGCAAATTGAAGCTATCATATTTATGGTCCAATACCTCTGAAGTTACAGATAGGTTGAAGACCATTTGAAGACTAGGCCAGATCGGGCAAATTTGGTCCTTTTTATAGTCTTTGCTCGATTCCTATTACATAGCAATGAGAAAAGAGGGGCAGCTGTAATAACCTAAATTTTCCTGGGCCTTAAACAAATAATAAAAAATAAATGAATGTTTATTTATTTAAACAGTCCATGTACAGAGCCCAAATTACAGTATAAGCCCACTAACCCGTTACACTCTTTGACCTAACTCGGTAAAACCCAAAGACCCGATTACATTTTTTTAGCCCAACTAAATACTTAAAACTACCCAAAACCCAGTTACACCCAAGCCCAAATACCCGAACCAGACCCAAACTAGTGAGGCCCAGTGCCTAAACTAAATCTGGAAACCCTAGGGTTTCCAGAAACTTCGGGCCGCAATCAGTCCAAGAGTCACTCCCCTTCGACTTGTGTCTGTTCGTCTCGCAGTGACCCGAATCAACGCCGTGACTCCGGCCTCGTATCACGCCATGATTGACGGCCGAATCAACGCCGGTGTCCACTTTCCTCGATTGCCTGCAAAAAGAGAAAGAAAACTCAATAGAAAAGGAAAACAGATAGGAAAAAGAAATCAAAGATTTCTTTCTAAATGTAAACAGTTCATAGAAGGCTATAAAAGCCTCTTCACAAATCTGTAGAGGGACCAGATTTTTTTTTACAGATATACAAAAAGATATACACATATATTACTCACAGAAGAAATAAGAAGCAGGGTTCATTTTAGAAGGTGATTTAAATCTCATTTTTTTTCTTTTTTTTTTCTCTTCTTGAGCGAATATACGAATCGTTTTTTTAAAAAAAAACTAGTAATATTTAAAAGAAAAGGAATTACCTGTGGAAAGACGAGGGTTTTTAACCCTCCGACCACCGTGCGTGGCTGCATTTGCGGTGGCGCGTGGGCACGTGGGTGCCTGAGAACGGTAGCTCGATAGAGCTCTGAGGCCGACCCTTAAAAATTAGCTTATATAGCCATATGTAAACCGTGTCGTTTTGGCCTGAACGATAACCTTCAAAACGGCATCGTTTTTAGACCAGGATCCGCGTGTTGACCCGATTACCCGGGGAGGATCCGCGTGTTTTCGATATTTGGGGAAATGTCCCATTTGGTCCTTCCGCTTTTTTCATTTTTGTAATTAAAACCAATTTATTTTTAATTTGGCCCAAAATTTTGTCTTTCAATTCAATTTAATCTTTAGGGCCATTTTGGGGTAGATACGGAACGACGTCGTTCCTTGGGTATAGGGTATTTTGCCCGATGAGTCCCTCACCTTTTGCGCGTGTTTCATTTAAATTCCAGATTCAGTTTTATTTTTCTAATTTCGCCCCTGTAATTTTATAAAATCTTAAATTTAATCCTATGTGTTTTTTATTAATTTTATATTATATATTATTTGTTTCATTCTAAACCTATATATTTTATTATATAATTATACAATTATTTTCACCTGTTATTTATTATGTATTAATCCTTATATATATATTAGTTTTATTATTATATTATTTAGTAAATGCTATTTTGAAATTATTATTAAGTATTATATTTTTAAATTTGTATTATTTATTATATTATTATTATATTGTGTATATATTTCATCTTCTTTTTTTATTAAAAATTATTTATTACATATTTTTATATATTTTGTATCTATTATAAATTGTTTTAAAGTTATGTATATTATATCATATGTTAAATGGATTTAAAGATTTTTTATATATATTTTTGTGCATATAAATTTTTTTAAAAAAAATATTTTCTATTATATATTTTTGTTCTCTTAAAAAATATTATTTTTTTATATTATTTATTTAAAATATTTAACATGTATAATATTTTTAATTGTTTTAATAATAAAAATTTTTATATATATATTTTAAAATATTTTCCTATGTATATTAAATTGTTATATATTATTATATTCTTTTCTTTTAATTTTTATACATGTATTACTCATTTAAATATGTTAATTATTATATACATATATGTTTTTTTAAATATTATTTTTTTTCCTTTTTATCAATATTGATTTGGTGTTTTAATTATTCGTATTTGTTTTTTTTAAGTGTTATTTTGTCACTTTTTATTATTATAAATTTTGATTTCCAGTTCTATTTTTATATTCTTTAATTTATTATGAATTGTTTTGTATTTCTATTTACTAACATTGTATATAGGTTTATCTTTTAGCATAATCATCTTATGATGTGTATATTTCATTATTTTAGGTTATTTCTTATTTGCCTATATTATTATGAATTGTAATATGTTGTAATTTATTACCTTTGGTATATTTGTCTTGTTATATGTATTAACGCCATTCTTCTGCATGAGTCAACGTTTTAAGTAAAGAAATTCATTTTTACCAAATTACTCAAAAGTTTTCCAAAATAAAAAGGCAATACTTAATGTTTGGAAGCTTCGGGAAAAATAGTGCCCTAACTTACTGGGTTGCGATTTTTCTCATCAAATTCGAACATTCAAGTACCCTTCTTAACGTTTTGAGTTTTTTAAAATATAAACAACTATTTTCGAGATTTCAAAGCGTTGTGTCCTAACTCACTGGATATGGCATTTTGTTGTTTCGAAATAGAAATTTCCAAAAGACAAGCTTAGCTTCAAAAGTTTTAAAATATTGCTTCTTAACTTACTGGATGTGATATTTTGACTCGTTTGAAATAAGCGAGCCTAAATTTTTCAATCAAAACATTCTAAATAAAAGAGGATTGTATATTAAAACTTTCAAATTTTTGACCTTAAAGACACTTGATAATCAATTAGGTTCCAATTTTTGGGCGTTACGAGGGTGCTAATCCTTCCTCGTTCGTAACCAACTCCCGAACCCATCTTGATTTCTAAACCAAAACTAATGATTTTAAACAAAATGATTTATTGGTGATCCAATCACACCTAAAAAGGTTGGTGGCGACTCCCGTTTTCGTTTTTCTTAAAGTCGATTTCCATTTTCTAAAACCCGATTTAAAAATGGTTTCGACAGTTCTTTGATAGAGAGAGGAAGTGTTACAAATAAGAGAACGAGATGTATTGGAAAAATTCGGAGAGGAATATTGAAGCAAATCTGGTAATACTAAGCGCAGTGGCAGGTGGTGGTTGGTACGGTGGAGAAAGGGAAATGACACTAATGATAAGGCTAAACAGAGAAAACAAATAGAGAGAATTTTAGAGAAAGATTTGCAAGTTGGAATGCCAAAGTGTTAAAAGTCTCTTTACTAGTTGTGAAGGGCTCTCATTTATAGATTTTAAAAAATGAGTTACAAAGCTAAATAATTAATATGACTAATGAAATTAATTTCTAGTTACAATAGCATTAGTGATTAAGAGGAGATGGTAAACAACTTTGTTGGAGATGGTGATGATGAATAGTGAAGAAGAGTTCGCTATGTTTCTAAAAGAAGGGGAAAACACTTAGCGTTATAGGAAAAAGTTAAGAGAAAACCTCTTAACTACCTCCATATATGATCCATAAAGTCAAACTCTCTTGAACATTATAAGAGTGAAAACAACCCAAGAACCCTGCCATATTTCGGGGTTATTTCCACTTCTTCTACTTTGGTGAAGTGATACCTTGTGAAACATATATCATGGAACATCTCTTGGAATGCAATGCGAGGGATGTTCTTAGAAGAGAGTTGTTCCTGAATAAAGATTATTTAGACTTATTCCAAATGTGCGTAGTTCTCAACATAATTCTTCCAAGCAAGAGGTGTTTGGTGGTAATTTTTTTTGGGTAGAAATTGTTCTGAATAATGACTATTATAAAAAAACTCAATTGTTCTAAATAGAAATTATTACAAACAAGAGTTGTTCTAAACAAAATTATTCTTGAAACACAATTATTCTAAACAAGAGTTATTCCAAACTTTAGATGTTCTTAATAGGAGTCGTTCTCAAATTATAGTTGCACTAGAAGACAACGGTTCTAACTAAAACCTTGTTTTGAAAATAACTATTCTAGACATAGCTATTCTCGAACATCAATTGTGTTGAACAACAACTATTTTGAGTAATTATTTTTCTTTTGGAAGAGATATTAAGTGAAGCAATGTTGCATCTTATTTTGAGCTTGTAACATAATTTCCAAAAGCAAGTATATACATTTTTCCCATTGCATGAGAATTCTTAGTAAAAGTTCTCAAACAAATAAAATGTATTTTTCACTTTGTTGCTCCCTGAATGAACTTTTGTTTGATGAGAGAAGATGAAATAAAGAGAAAATAGATTCATGCATAAAAGCAATTGTATTTCGAAAAGGCATGACAATGTTAACTCGTAGAAAAATTGAAAATATCGAGCTAAAACGTTTCACTAAACATTGTTTTTCCCTTGAAAAATAAAATAAAATTTGAGAAGAGCATGTCATAGCTTGTCCTAAGAAAAATTGGGAATAACTAGTTAAAACATTTCCCTAAAAAATGGGAATAGCTTGTTGTAGTGTTTCCCTAAAAAGGTTGGAACAACAAACTATAAGGTTTCCAAAATATCTAGCTATAGTGTTCCCCTAAGAAAGGGGAAAAAAACCAACTATAGTGTTTCCCTAAAAAATGGGAACTGACTATATTGTTTCTGAAATAACTAGCTATAATATTTCTCTAAAATATAGAACAATATAGCTTAGTGATTTTTTTAAAAAAATAAAGAAAATGCATTGAAAAAAGAAATAAAATATTTTATTATATATATGAGTAAATATGAAATTAAAGTAAATAGTTTCCAAAGTTGTGCCCTACTTGTGAAGTATGTGGGTTAAATATTGAAAATTGTGTCATCTTTGAAATTTTTATAAAGGGTTAATTATAAAATTAGTACTCGAACTTGTCCACTTCTCTCAGATTGGTATTTATGGTTTATTTTGTCCCAAATTGATACCTAAACTTTTTTTTCCGTCCACTATATTGGTACCTGAGACTAACGACATTAATTTTTTGCTGACATGGAAGCGCTGGCCAAAAGCACGCCACCACGTGGCGTCTTCTTATACCTCAATTTTCTTTTCTTTTCTTATTTTTCCTGTTCTTTTTCCAGGCCTCATTCTACTCTTCATTTTTCTTCTGTCAAAAGCCCCCCAAAATTTCCCTCACTTTCTTACTATCCAATCCCACCAAAATTATCTTTCTTTCTTTTATCAAATTCTATGCTTCATCTTTATTTTCTATTTCTTCTGTCAAAACCCCCTAAAAAAGAGGTAAAAAATCAAACCTAAAATTGTAAAATAGCCTAAAGCCCTTAAGCTATGTTTTTTTGACACTTAATTTTCTTTAACTACCACATGTATGTCAATTGTATGCCAATAATATATCGTACAAAATTAGCTAAAAATGACCAATGTAAATAGACAATTTTTTATATGATAACACCATCATCAAGAATTGAAGGAGGTTCTTGATGTCCCAATTTGTGTCTAACATGGGAGTCTGCTAAGGCTTAATAGCTAAGTTGTAACAACTCGTTTTTCAATGCTGTCAAAAACAGTGGTCTTAGGACTACAAATTTGACGAGCAAGTCTATAAATATAATTATTTAATATTAATGAGTTGAAAATAGTGCTATAGTAAATTTTGATTTGACAATTTATATTATTTGAATGAATAGTTAAGTTCAAGTTGTATATCCCTAAAGCCGAGTGGTTTTAGAAAAGGAGGTATCCAGACCTCATTTCTATAAACCAAGCCCGTAAATGTAATCAAATATTTACGGAGTGTTATTAGGTTCATATTAAAATTTTGTTAAGAAACGTTTAAATAGTTAATTAATTGAAAAAAACTAATTTGTAAAAGATGTAAAAGTTGATGTTTAATAGCTAAATGGGTTTATTATGTCTAAAAACAAATTAAAAGGGGTTTATTATGTAATTTGACCATAAATGATTATGGTGGACAGTTGGTGCATTGAAATGAATAAAATATAAGTTAAATTTATAACTTAAAATGTTTAATAAAAAAAAGTAATATTAGTGGAATTTAAAAGAAAAACAACATCATCTTCTTGCTTGTTTTTTATTCTATCACCGTTTCAACCATTAAAGCTTTGGGGAGGTTCAGCCAACTTAATTTCAATTGCATGATATGTTTTTCTAGTTTTATTTTAGCAATTTTTATGTTTTTGATATCATATTAGTTTAATCTAGTTGATCCATGCATTAATTTGTAAAGTTGTTAAAAGTTTAGGGACTTTTCATGAATTAATTTGATTTTTTTAAATTTAGTTGATGAATTATTAAAGTTAATAGCTAGATATAAGTATTTTGTTAAGTGATTTTTGATGATTTTAATGTTTAAAGATTAAATTATTGAAATAGTCAAATTTAATGTAAATTGTGTGAAATGAGGAAAAATGTGGGTTGTTATAAGACTAAGGGAAAATTGGCTAGCATTAATTTTAATTAAAAGTTGTTAAATTCCAAGTTTTGGGTTTAGAGACTAAATTGCATAAAAGGCAAAACATTAGGGGTAATTTTGTAAATTTCTCAAGGGTATAAGTTTAATTAATTATATTAAGTTATTTGAATGGTTTAATTGAATGAAGATTATTATTTAGATCAAGAAATGAACCGAACGGATCTAAAAAGAGGAAAAGCTAATGTGTCGGATTATTTATCGACTTCATTTTTACAACTGTTATTGTTGAGGTAAGCTTATAATTTGATTAAATCAATTAATTGTTGTTTTGGTTGTTTAATATCTACTTGTTTATATATGAATCGAGTTCGTTGGCTTGAAGGAAATGGTTAAGACCATAGTTGAAAGACACTATAGCACCATACCAAAAACAAGTAAGACCAATAATTGAAAGAAATTATAGCATCACGGTTCTATCGAGTAAGACCATAGATGAAAGGCGTTATGGCATCACGAATCAAACAAATAAGACCATAGTTGAAAGAAACTATGACAACATGACGAAAAATGAATAAGACCATGGTTGAAAGGCACTATGACATCAAGTTGAGAATAAATAAGACCATGGTTGAATGACACCATGGCGCCATTCGATCATTTTCGATTTAGGTAACACATTTCGAGTGAGGTATGTATCATAAGTATGAATACGAGTTGAACATTTGACTAGTATAGTTTGATAATGAATGTTAATGCCTTGGTGTGATTATATGCTTCATATTCTATAAATATGTTAACTCATGATGTTGTGGCATGTTTAGGGAATTAAATGGTTCTATAAGTATTTTCCAAGTATTCGATGTTATTTTATTTGATTTAACAGATGATTTAAGTTTTAATGAATGAATTGCGTATATGAAAAGAACTGTGTCATGGAAACATGAAATGGAAAATGTTGGTAAAATATGAAATGAAAAGGGAACAAATTGAGTAATATATTGAGGAATTATGTATTGAAATTCATATTGATATGTTTCATGTTTAATTGATTAGATATACTCTTTAATACACCTACTGACCTTGTGGTGTGTTGTGAATTGGAAGGAAAAATATGCATAATTTTAAATGAGCAATTTTAATGGTTTAATCATTTGTGCTCGGTAAGTTACGTTTCCTTTAAACGAGCTTACTAAGCACTGATTACTTACTTAGTTGTTTTTCCTTATCTTGTAGATTTTCAGAAAGCTCGATCGGTTGGAATCAAGTCAGAGTACATTCACACTATCCATCCTATATCTCGGTAGAATATTTGGACATATTTATGTCGGATTATAAATGGTATGAACTAGGAGCCCTTAAGTTGTTTTGTTTATGATAATGTTGTTTATATGTTAGTTTGAGTAAGCTTTGTGGTTATAAATTTTTAGTATCTTTGGTGTATGTTTGAAACTTGATGTGCTTTTGGTCATTAGCTAAATACCTTTAGTGATTAGCTTGATCTATGGTAAACGTATGTGATGAAATGTAGACTTTGATAATGTCTTGTAAATATTGAGTATGGATTTGTTTGGATGTTTAAATTTGTGGTACCAATAAAGGTACATTAGATAGGCAATTAGACCAAATGAGATGTGTTTTGGTCACTTTATTCATGCCTCTTGAAAGCAAATGGCTTATGGGTTAATGTTATGAAAAAGAAATGGTTATTTAGTATGCTAGAAATGTGCTAAATGGTTGATTTCGAAATGTTGAAATGAAACAAGGTTGATTGTGGTAACTATTGTTGGTACATTGGTTAGAACCTATTGGATGATTGATTTAGTATGTTTTAAGTGTGATTGAAATGTGTTTTGATCATATGAATGCTTGTAGAAATGGTGTGTCTTGGTGTGAAAGAATAGGGTTTGAAATGGCTTGGTTTAGGGGTAATTTGTGCTGCACACGGGTTGTCACACGGCTGTGTGCCACACACGACCACCCCACACAGTCGTGTCATATTAATTTCAGGTACAGGTTTCACACAGTCGTGTGATCCAAGTAAGTGAGTTACACGGGTAGATACACAGTCTAGGACACAACCATGTGTCCCATAGTTCGAATGCCCACACGGTCTAAGTTGTCACACAGCCTAGCCACATGGCTGTGTGACCCCTATGTCACAAATTTTTTTAAAATTTTATCTAAATTTCTATTTTGTTTCAAATTAGTCCTTAAATATTTCCAAACTATTTTTAAGCTCTCTTAGGCACGATTTAGGCCCATAAGAGTATTTATGCTATAATTAAATTATGTTATCAAATGTTAATATGTAAATTATTTATTAATTATTGTTTCGATGTTAAATGTTCTAATTGGTATAATAATGCTCTGTAACAGCTTGATTTGGGGCCTAGTCAGAACAGTGGTTTCGGAACCACTAACCCAAGGTTGGAGAAATTATTTTTAATATTATTTTATGTGTGTTGGTATGTTTATAAAGGTGCATGAAAATTTTGGTGAATTAATTTTAGCGTTTGTGAGCTTAATCGCGAAAAAGGACTAAATTGCGTAAAGTGCAAAAGTCCTATTTTTATAGCTAAGGGTGTCAAATAACTAGAGAACCATAATTGAGGGTCTTTAAAGGGCAAATAGACCCTTAAAAGAAGTTTTGCCGGCCATAGGGGACAAATTGAGTCATGTTGACTAGGTTAGGTGAGCTTTTGGTAACTTATTTGACTAAAATAAAAAAGAAAAGAAAGGGAAGCTATAGTGTCATCTTCTCCACCGATTTTTCAACAAAAAAAGGGGGGTTTAGAGAGCTTAAAAATATCATCCATTTGTATCTCTTACAAGTAAGTCATTTAGAAGGTTATTCTTAGTTATTTTTGTATTTTTGAATCCCTTGTAGCATGAGCTTTCTAACAATGGGACTATTTTAAAAACGGCTGAAAGTCTAGGGTTTTACCATGAGCGTGTTCATGTTGTTTTCTTAAATTTTATGTAAGAAAATGAGCTATGGTAGTGTAGTAAACAACTTTTGTGAAGTAGTTTTCATGAAAACTCTAACTAAGGACTATTTTGCATAAGTTGTAAAATAGGTGATAAATGTGTGAAATAATGAGAATTATGGGTTGCTTCTAGTATAAAAAGTAATTGGCTAGGCTTGGTTAGTGAGAAAATGTGATAAAAATTGATTTTCGGACCTAAGGGTAAAATCATAATTTTTAAGAAGTTCAAGGGCAAAATGGTCATTTTACCAAAGAATGAGTCTTAAGTTGAGTTGAATGATTGTGTATTAAATAATCTAATTTTTGACATTTTAGATAAAGAGAAACGTGATTCGGGTCTTGATGAGGAAGAACAAAATTTACGAGGATTAGGCGTTCCCACCATTTTGTGTCGAGGTAAGTACATATGTAAATAATGTGTTATTATAGCTTACTTTCAAATGTTTTATAATTTTTCCATGTATCATAATCTTACTCGATACCTTGAAAGTATAAATAGTGCGAAATAAGAGTAATCCACATTGTGAACTAATGCGACAACATTAGGTTAGACACGAGATTCCATCGAACCTCGAAAATAGTATAGGATATAAAATATAAGTCATGAGAAATTGAGTGGTTTGAACTCATGAGTTGAGTCTGAGTTCATGAGAAAGTGAAATATGCAATGTGGGTCCGGGTACTGATTTTGTGTACAGACCCGTGACTAGCTCAATGAGCGGGCATTACATGATAGAGCTATAGGGTCCGGGTACTGACTGGTGAAAAGGCCCGTGAGTAGCTCAAATATGCAAGTATTACAAAGTACGAGGTAGCTTTGACTACTTGTATAGTACTTAAGAGTAAACTATCCGTGTATTCATTAGTATTTTCGAGTGTTCAAAGGGGTAACTCTATGAATGGATTGGCGACACTTCCATTAAGGTATGTCCATAGAGAGAATGAACTTGAGTTATTTTACAGGTAATTACAGGTATGTATATTAAACTCTCGAATGAAGACCTTAGTATGTGATGAGATGTAGTAAGTATGCATAAAAGAAGGAAGAGCAAGATAGTGAGGTTAAAATAACATATCATTGAAGTATGATAAGCCATTGTTTGACGAATGTGTTTCTAATTACACTTATTTCATATATGTACTTACTAAGCTCTCATGCTTACCCTTTTTCCTTTCCATTTCCTTTTAGTGCCGCCAAAGTACTTCGACGATCGTCGCCTATGTCGGAGAAGCCAGTCAACTATCCTTGAAGCACTTGGTATAGCTAGTTTTATCATTTTGATTATGGATATAGGAATCTTTGATTTTATTTTTGTGTCACATTGTTTTGAGGCCAAAGGTGTTGGCTTGTTTTAGCATTTGACTCATTTTGTATAAGGCCACGAAAATGGCTAATATTGTAAGTCATTCTATGAATGCAAGATAGACTTGTACGGATGTGAAATTATTGGCATGGCAGAATATATGAAATGTATATAGGCCTTAGCTATGGTTGTTGGTTGAGAACTCATATTAAATTAGACTGACATGTCAATTGGTATTAATTTTTTTTTCAAGGTGGCATAAGGCTTGGTAAATAGCCTTATATTGTCCACATGGGTACACACACGGGCATGTGTCTATACTGTGTGTGACACACGGCCAGCCCTATGGGCGTGGCGTCCGGTCGAGTATCCCTTGTACGTAAATTTTACAAGTCAATATGCATGGTAGTAAACACACGAGTAGAGACACGACCGTATGTGTCAGCCATGTGAAGGGCACGGCTTAGCACACGGGCGTGTGCCTTGGCCATGTGCCCCTAATTGGATGCTAACGTCAGAAACAGAATGTCAAGGTTTTTAGACACGGGTTAGGACACGAGCGTGTCATGGCCGTGTGAGGGATACAGGCCGTAGACATAGGCGTGTGTCAGGTCGTGTGAGAACCCCTTTAGGTTCAAATTTAGAATTTAATTCACACGGGCATGGGACATCGGTGTGTCCTTAAGTGCTCAGGCCGTGTGTGCCACACAAGCCATCAGGACCATGTTCAAGCTCCACACGAGCGTGTTGCCCATCCACATGGGCGTGTGCCCTGTGTCAAAGGTCATTTTCCTAGTGTTGATTAAAGGACTCGAATTGGTCCCGAGTGATTTCCAAGAGATGCTTTGGGCATTATAGGCCCCTGATAAGAAGTTTTGGAAAAGTTCGAAAAAGTTTTGAATTTAATCAAGTCTTGGTGACTCATAAATGTTTGAATGCATGTGTTTAAGTTTAGTAACGCCTCGTATTCCATCCCAGTGTAGGGCACGGGTGTAAGGTGTTACATGCTTTGTAACCCTAATTCGATGATAGAAATGGGTTAAAGGTGTTACATAAGTAAAGATCATCGTTTTTCACATAAAAATGAAAATTCAAGATGTTAACAATAGAGTATGAAATTACAAGGATGCAAAGCAAAACACTTTACCAACCAAGCCTTTCCATTAAGTTCCAAAAAAGAAACTTCCAAGCAATGAACAATGGAAGCTTCTCTGGGAACCAAAAGAATAACATCCGACCACTCAATGTTCCCCCATAACTCCCTCACTTCATTTGTCTTCACCTTAATCTTAGTGCATCTAATTTTTGTTTCTTTCCCACTTCGATTCTTTGATTCCCAAATCACTAACTTTCCTCCCAAATTCGCCATTATAGCACCGGATAGAAACCTCGACAACCCCTTCTCCAACCCTTTCAATTCCTTCCAAGTCCCTTGTAACACCCCTTACCTGAGACCGTTGCCGGAGTCGAGCACGAGACGTTACCAGGCTTATCTTACTTGTTTGGGGCATAAGAAAAAAATTACTTTTAAAAAAATAATTCACTCATATTCATCCAATAAATCCCTAAAAATGGCCCTCGAGGCCCTAAAACATGCAATTAGAATAGTTCGGGACCAAACCGGGAACATTAAAAATTTTCCGATTACTTATACAAATCAAAACAATTTATTTTTCTATTCATAATAAAACTGTCCATCTACAAAATAGTTACTAAATTAATTATAACTTTAGTTACGAAATTCAAAATTTAAATCCATAAATTTTCCCTGAAACTAGACTCATATATCTTCTTACCATAATTTTTCCAGAATTTTTGGTTTGGCCAATTTGTACAGTTTATTTGTTAAACGTTTCCCTATTTTGCAGTTCAGCGGACCTGACCTCTCTTCACTAAAAATCGATTATCTAACTATAAAGAAATCGGATAATGTTTCCATATGTTTTAAATGAAAATAAACTCACTAAGGAATCTAGAAATATAAACTTTGACTTGTAATTTTTTTTGTACAATTTCTAGCGATTTTCCATAGTTGGAATAGGGGATCACGAAGTCACTCTAAACTAGTCTTACAGAAATTTAAATATCTAAAAATATAGACTTCCTTTGCTTGCTCTATTTCTTTCATATAAAAATACACTCAATAATATTTAATTCTATATCTCATTCACCATTTAATTCCATTTCTAAAATTTTTAGTGATTTTTCAAAACCACATCACTGCTATTGTTTCCTAACTGTTCCATGGCCAACTCTTACTCTTTCATAGTTTCTTTGCATCAAACCTCATTTAGGCATACATAATACCAAAACATGTTCTTATTTAGCTATATCATAAGCTAATCATTACCAAGTATTCACATGCCTTTCTTTAATCATATCATAAGGATATACACACAAAATAGCCCAGTCCCTATACATGCCATAACTTAAAGTATTTCTAGTCACAAAATACCGAGATAACTCGTTGATAGTGTGAGGCAATCTCCGACATCCTTACAATTTTCCGAGTTGGCTTTCTGATACTATAAAAAAAGAGAGAAAAGAAAGGGAGTAAGCATAAAGCTTAGTAAGTTTGCATGTAAATAAATAACAACATTCTAAATGAATTATCAAGATAACTTGGACCTTTCGAACATGGACTTATCTTACCTTCCCTTTGGTACACTCTTTGAATTTTCCATTGAACCATTTGGAATAATAAGGATACACGGGTACCTTTCCTTTTTAAACTTACCATTTCCATGTCTTGACATGGTCTTACGTGGTATCCTTGCCTTATGAACTCACCATTGCCATGCCTTGACATGTTCTTGCATGGGATCTTTGCCTTATAGTAGTTTATCAATGGCATGTCTTGACATGGTCTTACATGATTTACTTGCCTTGTAAAACTTACTAATGCCATGCCTTGGCATGGTCTTACTTGGTATCCTTAAACCCTAATGTCATGACATTTGTATCCTACACATTCCGAAGGTTCAATCGAGACTTTTAAGCATCATTTCTTCGTCAATTCTTACTTGAATCATCAAGGAATAAATTTAAAAAATAAATATATATAGATGCTGAAAAATAACATCATTAATTATAAATAATAAAACATTGCATTTATTTACCGCAAACTTACCTCGATACAAAATAAGATCAAATATTTTGGTTTAGTCCTTAACCTTTTTCTTTCCTCGGTCTAACCCCGAATTTCATTATTCTTGATCTATAATAGCAAATTTAACTTATTTAATATTCACATTTATCAAAGCAATCCTTAACTCTAAATTTAAAACTTTACAATTTTGCCCCTAAACTTTTACATATTTACACTTTTGCCCCAAGGCTTGGAAATGAAACTTTATCCCTAATTCTTATGTTTTATGACATGATGATCATTTTATTTACCTATGGCAACATCAAATTCCCACTCTAACATGTACTTATGACAATTAGGTATTTTTACCGATTATGTCGTTTTACTCGTTTTCGCTTAAAATCACTTAGCTCAAGTCGTTTAACATAATTTCAAGCTTCATATTCTACCATAAAACATCAAAATAAACACATTTCACCTATGGGTATTTTTCCAAATATGAACCCTATGTTAAATTATTGCTAGAATAAGCTAAATCAAGTTACCGGGACTTCAAAAACGTAAAGAACATTAAAAACGGGGCTTGGAATCACTTAGTATGAAGCTTGGAAGCTTGAAATAGCCCTAGCTATGAAGAAACCTTGAAATTTCGGCCTAATGAAGAAGATGGGCACATTTTGCCATCTTTTTCCATTTTTTAATCTTTTAATTACCAAATGACTAAAATACCCTTCATTAAAACTTTAGTTATTTTTATCTATGTATGTCCATTTTTTCCATGAAAACCTAATAGTATAATTACCATTTAAGGACCTCTACTTCAATTATACTATTCAATTTAATCCTTTAGCATATAAAACTCATATTTATCAACTTTTGCAATTAAGCCCTAATAGGCAAATTAAGCATGCTATCTATAAAATTTTCCATCGATACTCTTACACATGCATCTAATCACTTGGTAAATTATAAAAATTAATTGGAATAAAATTTTCTATCTCAGATTCATGGTTTCGCAACCACTATTCCGTTTAGGCCCTATTTTGGGATGTTACATCCCTTCATTCACATCATACCCTCTTATATTCCCCCAAAAATCATAACAAAACAATATCCCATTGATCACATAAGCTCTCCCTCGCTACCCATTATCCAAATCACTATCCACTATTTCCCAATTCCCACTTTTAACTCCGTAGCAAACCCTGTTTCTATCAGCCATCATGTAAACTTTTCCATTAATAATAGCGCTCGCATGCATCCATTTGTCCTAGATTTGGATCAAACTTGGAATAGAGTTTTATTTCCCCATTTTGGGGTCATTAACTTTAGCACAATTCTTCAATCAAGACCAATTATCATCCACGCAACCACTGATAAAGTAAATTTTAATGGCTCCAGTAGCGGTGAACTCACGAGAATTTGACAAAAGAAAGAAAGAAGAAAATTTGGTGGTGATTGGATGGTAAAAAGTGAGGGAAAATGAAGTGTTATTGGCCAGTGTTGCACGTCAACAAAAAATTAAAGTCGTTAGTCTCAAGTACCAATATAGTGGACGGAATAAAAGTTCGAGTACCAAGCTAGGACAAAAAATCATTAGTACCAACCTAGGAGAAGTGGACAAGTTGGGGTACCAATTTTATATTTAACCATTTTATAAATAATGATAAAACTTTTATAATTAAACTAATAAGGTAAGAAAATATTGTACATAAATATTTTGATATACCAGGATTTATAAATACAAACTTGTTTTATTAAAAAAATTACAATTTCAAATAAAGCAAATTCTGTTTCACTTAAAAAATTTTGAAGGTTTTTTTTAAGCATCTTATTTATCAAATAATTATTCCGAAACATGAAAATTATTGTAAATAGATTTTTCTTAAAAATGAATTGTTGTGAATGATTGTTCTTTCATGAAAGTAAAACTAATTTGAATACATATACATTTTTTGTTTATAAAGTTGATAGAAAGGGTGCGTTGCACTCGCCTCCCCTACTTGTTTTGGTAGATTTATACATAATATATATAAAGCATGAGGCATTGCAAATTAAAAAGAAAGGCAAAAAAAAGGTAACATATTGACGTAATTGTAAATTATGAAATTAATATAGGTATTTATCTTATGTTTGTTGTTGATTTAGCAGGTAGTCTTTCTTGTAATGAACAAGTTGAATGACGAACATCCTTCACATGCTGCTCATGTTCTTGACAGGAAAAGAAAAAAAATGTTTTAAATGATTCTATAGCTCCTATTGGAAAGAAAATCCATATTCACATAGGAAAAGATGGAGTGTGGCCTTCTATTCTTGAAAATTGGTTTGATCTAATAATTAAGCAAGGGGGAGAATATCATTTTAAGGAGTGTGTGTGTAAAGAAAATGAAAATTTAAATTATCCAACTCCCCTTGCCAGTTTATTGGCTATGTATTGGCATCATATATTGTTCAAGTAATAGATTTGAAATACAGACTAACATTGCTCTAAAGTTCAAATTTAAGCATGAATAATTCCCACTTTTGACGACCAAGTTTGGTTCAAATTCTTAACCTACCCAAGGTTGGCAAAGTTGGGTGAAGAAAATTCTTTAAAAAACTTATATATGAAAATGCTTTACAAGTCACTTCCAAACTTCTTATTTATATGAAAAACCATGGAAAAGTTGTGGTGTGCCATTCTTGCTAAATAGAGTATCATTTCTCACATTTTTGTTACTTCTTAAGGGAGTTCACCATCATTTTTAAGGATGTGCGCGTTCTTTTAGAACTTTTATGTTTTGAAAAAATATAACATTTGTTCCTTAGAATTATTTAAAGAAGAGAAACAAATTCAAGACTTCTTTATTTTTTACTTATTTAAAAGTGAGTGTAAAAGATCAAGGTTGCTTGATTCTCCAATTGGATTGTAATGTTTCAATTGGAAGTTTAATTATAGAAAAGGTGAAGATAGTTCTCTTAAATTTCTTGATCACAAGTATGAGTTGGAAGCTTTTCTGATCATGTGGAAAGCTCAACATATCTTTAGTCTCCAAATACCTTAAATCATCCTATTATCTGCATATAATAATTCAATTTAACTTTTTAAAATATTCCCTAAAATTTTGCATTTTATTCAATTTAATCCTTAAAATCAAAATTTCTATGTAACACCCTCACCCATATCCAACTCCGGGACAGGGTTCGAGGCATTACCGGACGTAAACCTTCACCAACATACAAAACCGGGTCACTAAATTTCGCCCAAAATTCAAACTTTTCAAACACATGCGTGCCGTCCCTTATACAGGCCTTTGAGGCCTAAAGCATACATCAGGGCGGTTCAGAACATTCAATAAACTTTGGGTAACTTAATAAATTCTATTGCTTTAGTGAGTTACATGCCCGTGTGATTGGGGCTGTGTGGTCACACACGCCCATGTAGCTTGGGACACGTCGGTATCCTTAGCCCGTGTAACTCTCTGTTTATGATTTCAGCATGCATTTAGGGGTACACGGCCAAGACACACGCCCGTGTGTCTAGCCCGTGCTAAAAAATGGCTTAAAATTTTAGGTGCAAGGGATGCACGGCCATACCACATGCCTATGGGGGTGATCCATGTGTCACACACGGCCTAGACACACACCCGTGTGTCTACCCATGTGGACCTTGTAGGGCTATTTTCCAAGCCTTTGGTCACCCTCTATCAACCAATCACACTTATAGGTTATCTTAATACATAATAAGGCCAGATTATACACTTACATATAACCTTGATAAACCTCATTGCATGTAAACCTCATATCATCGGTTTTATACATGCTAGGTTAATTCTCTTTTCGTATTAAGGGTTTCCATGTCTCATTGACACATTTAAGATTGGCTCATTCTTATAACTCATTGCCAATTATAGTCAAGCCATCCCATGTAAACAAAAACATGCATAGATTTGTAGGTCATAGCCTACTTCAAAATGAGCCAATTCCCATGGCCATATACAAATAGATGTGTATATCTTTACATGTCTTCATTATGGCTAATTAAATGACATAACTAAAAAAATAAACCAAGAGCCCTATACATGCCATTGAACAAAATAAGAGTGCCTATATGCCAAAGCTGGACTAGTTGATAGTATGTTGACTCTCCAACCGTCTTCCAATTATATACCAAAGCTGGACTAGCTGATAGTATGTTGACTCTCCAACTGTCTTCCAATCTTTATGAGTCCTCGAGCTCTGTGAGACAGGGAAAAGAGAGGGGTAAGCATTTACATGCTTAGTAAGCCTGAATAACTGGAAAGTAACTTACCGATTAATTAGCATACAACCATATTAAGCAAATAAACCAACAAGAATTAAATAGTTTCCGTATCACATGCATTCAATCAACAAGTTAGTCACAATAATAATGCACCATGTAATTTGTCTTAGATGAGCTCATCATTCATCATTTCATTTATATCCATCATATTAATCCTTTTGAGTTTCTAGGAAATCTCAATGGATTATCCATTATCCGTCAAGTCATAAGAACGATCATTTCAAGTATGCACTCCCGCGAATCTCAAATCTTACGGCGGGGTGACCAGTCCAGGCTAAATCCCCCACATTGTAAACTCATAAGGTGAAGTCGGGATTACTAGTCCAGGCTAAATACCTTATAATGACAAACACCCTTAATGAGCTCAGATCTAAATTACCAGTCCAGGCTAAATTTAGACCCTAATCGGATTACCCGTCCGGGTTAAATCCACAATACACACATATTCTTCGGGAGGCTCGATCACTCAAGGAACAGCCATCCGGGCTAGATCCTTTTTACACTTGAGGTCAACGGATTACCGGGCTGGGCTAAATCCTTTCTGCAACACATGCAGGATCTCAGGTCATGTAAGCCATGGTTTATCCATCAGATTTCCTTTTCAACCTCAACTAGGACATTTATCAACATGTCATTATTAAGGATATATTTCATAGATTTTCATGCCATCATCAAATGCAATTACCATACATTCATAAATTATGAAATTAAGCATACTATAAGTTTACTTTAAAGTTATTCGAACTTACCTGGTACCCATCTCGATATCGTGTTTCGGTTATTTCGAAACCTTTCGTTTTC
Source organism: Gossypium hirsutum (assembly GCF_007990345.1). Lineage (NCBI taxonomy): Eukaryota > Viridiplantae > Streptophyta > Magnoliopsida > Malvales > Malvaceae > Gossypium > Gossypium hirsutum. The sequence continues at coordinate 80,911,887 of NC_053426.1, read as the reverse complement.
CTCGATCGACCTCTGAAATTTGTTCCTCAGGGTCTATAACAATAAAAATAAATCATTAACACCTCACATTGTACTTTTTGAGTCTACATTTCATCTCCAGTCCAAATGACCGTTTTGCCCCTAACCTTTCGCATTTTTACGATTTAGTCTCTAAGCTCATATAATGGAATGCATGCAATTTCTACATTACCCAAGCCTAGCTAAATGTTCTTTCCTCTTATGGCAGCCCACATTTTTCCATTACTTCACATTTCTACCTCACATTTTACACATTTTGCAAAAAGGTCCTTTTTAGGGGTTTTTCATGAAAATCACCTAGGAAAAGATGTTTAACACCCAACTTCCATATTCCTCCATAAACCATCAAAATACAAGTAACTCATGCATGGGTAAATTTCTAAGCATGAACCCTAGCATGAAATATGGGTAGAAATAGAGGGAGTAAGCTACCGTGATTTCAAAAATACGAACAACATTAAAAAAGGGGCTTAGGAGCACTTACTATTGAGCTTGAAAATGTTGAAAACCCTACCTATGGTGACTTGAGAATTTTGGCTGGACAATTTCCCATTTTATTTCATTAAATTGCCAAATGACCAAAATGCCCTTAAGCCCTTTCTTTAAAATTTCATCCATACAAGCCCATTTTTGCCTAAAAACTTAGAAATTGGGAAAATTACTCCTCAAGACCTTCTAATTAATATTCTAAAGCAATTTCATACAAATTGATTCTAAAACCCAAGTTTTTCACTTTATTCAATTTGGTCCCTAATGTCCAATTGGACACCTTACTCAAAGAATTCCTTCATGAAACTTTAGCACATGCATATTCTCATATTATAGACCTCATAATAATTATAAAATAAATATTTTGATGTCAGATTTGTGATCCCGAAACCACTGTTCCGACTAGGCCCTATTTTAAGATGTTACATTCTACAACTTTCAAATTTGAGCTTCGATTTCAAAATCGATATCAATTTCATCCTTCTGCAGCCTTCTAATATATATAATCATAGAAACTTAACATCAATTTAGAATCCTTTACACTTTAGTCCCTATGTTTAAAACTAATAACTTTCACTTTACAAATTAGTTTTTTTTTTTCATTTGTAAGCTTAAAATCTAATAAATTAACACCAATTTCATCAAGTATTCAACAATGTTAAGTGTTTAAAACTTTAAAATTTTTAAAAATTGGTACATGAGTTAACTAAATCAAGCTTCTAAAACCTCAAAAACATAAAAATACAAGAAACAAAATGGAATTACCTACTCAATTTTTGGTCGAAAGTTGAAGTGCTCCAAAACTTATTTCCTTCTATTTGTTTTGTGAAGATGAGAAAGATGAAACAGATTTTTTTTATTTTTCTTTTATTATTCAGATTAAGATTAACATATACTTTATTATAATTAACCTAATTAACATTTAATTAACTAACACTAATCACACTAAACTAATTTTGGTGGATAATAGTTGTCCACCACCACCTTTTGACAAAATAAGGAAGGTCCAATTGCTCAATTGGTCCTTCAATTAATTAAAAATCCATAGGGACTAATTTTTACCACTTTTACAATCTAATCCTTATACCTTAATTAACTATTTGATTAACAAAATTAATGGTCTGAAATTTGATTAAACTTTTTACTAACCATTGCTTCCGGTATTACTGAAAAAAATGGGTTGTTACAACTCTCCCCCTTAGAAAATTTCATTCTCAAAACTTTTACCTTAAAAAAGGTTAAGAAATTGGACCAATCCCTCCAGGAATCTCATATGGCCCTATAAATCTTAGACTGAGCTTTTCTTTCAGAGTAAAACTTTAAAAAAAATGTTATCATCGTCTGAAAACTCGTGTGGTTTAAGTTGTAGAGAATCATAAGCATTACTTTTTCGTTTTGTAACAATACACAATCTAATATGTTAAATAAAACATCACTGTAAACAATGTATTCTTTCCCGAATTTAGGCTGAGTCATTACTAGAGCTTCTATTAACATAGCTTTTAACTTATCAAACTCTGTTGACATTTTTCTAACTAGACAAAATTAACATTTTTTGTAATAGTTTTGTTATCAATAATGCGACCATCAAGAAGTCTTTAACAAACTGTCTATAAAACCTGGCCAGTGTTAGAAAATTGTGCACCTAAGTAACATTCTTCGAAAGTTTTTAGTTCACAATTACTGAAATTACGTGTCTCAGAAATCTTACTTCTCGAAGCCAGAATTCACATTTATAAAACTTTACATAGCACTGTTTCTCTCTTAAGGTCTATAACACTATTCCCAAATGTTGATCATGTTCAGTTTTTTTCCTCTAGTAAATTTGAATGTCATCGCTAAACATAACAATAAATATGTCCTTATACTGCGTCTTCTTGAGTCTCTAATATTGAGCCCATCTGGCTTTTTCTCATTATGCATGTTTTCATTTTTGTTTTTAAATTCATTTGTCACACGTTTACTAAATTTATCAATAAGAGGTCACTGATCATTTACCGTATTAGTTTCTAAGGATGATGAGTGTCGAGGAAGACAAGATCGAGGGTAGAGGTTGCATTTGTAGTTGTGGATATGAAGAGGTAACTCCCACATATTAAGTAACCCACTGATTTATCAATTAGAAGAAGACATCTCACGCCTCATTCCCTCATGCTTGCAGAACAGACACACTAAGAGTATCTGCTTGATTAGAAGCATAAACATTACTTTTTATTTCGTCCAAAATGACTTAATTTGATTTAATCGACATAATTTAACTACATGAAAAATAAAATCAATTTGAAGCATAAGACATTATACTATCGCAAGTTGTAGCATGTATTTCTAAACTTACACATTCCATATTTCAATCTTAGAACCGACTAATCCTAGCTCTGATATCACTAAATGTAACACCCCTCACCTGACCCAATTGCCAGGTCCGAGTTAAGCAATGGTACAGTTATTGCCGGAGCAACTAAAGACAAATAACATTAAAATTAAACATGAATCATACAATCATAACTATTTTTGTTCATAATCACATATACAATCTTTCCTGAGTCTTATATAAGCCTACGTATGCTCTAAAATTGAAACAAAATTGAACAAGGACCAATTTGCCCTAAATTCAAAATTTTAAAATGACGTCACGACGTGAGGGGTTTCCTCCTCATGAAATGACATACTGACTTGCCTCATTGTGACAACGGGGATTCCTCGTCACGCTGTGGCTCAGAGTCCAGGTATCGTCGCAATAACCACAGCTTGACATCATGACGTGGTCTCTGTTTTTGGCACAAATTAAACCTTTTGTTACCTATATCCATCCAACCACAACATTACCTCATTTGGTGCCTAATTTCACTTTTTACCTGTATCAATCCAACCAAAATACATTATAACATTCATTTAACCATTTCCCAAAATCAATAAATCCAATATGCCTCAATTTGGCACCATTTTATACCAATTCAACCTATTCAAACATCACTTATACAATCATGCTTTTAATCCATTCAAACCAACATTTAACCATGTCATATCAAGTTTAATTATGCTATTTAAAATTCCATATACATGATTGCTTGCCTCAGCATACGTACATTGGGACTAAGAATCAACACTACAATAATTAATAATATAGCAGTATCTGCAAGTTTGACAGGTTAGTTGTAATATTTATAATGTTCAATGGAACACTTGAGTATTCTAAGGATTGAATCCAAGGGATTGTTGGTAAATGTTTTTATCACGTTAATTACAAGTTAAGAAATTACTAATCTAATCGAGTTAGAAATTATTAGTGCAAATTCCAAAAAAATTGTCTATTACTAATTTAAATTATCAATTGAACTAACTACTTTAATTTTCTTCCCTATTTCTTTAGACAATGTAAATGATAAAACAATGGTCGATTGATTTTTTAATTGATAAATAAGCTAATAAACCAATACCGATTATATTGTGTCACTCTTAGCTAAGAATTTCCTCTCGGTCTCATCTTAGACTAAAAGATACCAACTAGGTTCTTCTCTCGGTCTCACTTAAGCATATAGATCTCCTTTCAGTCTCACTATTCGACACAATTATATCGAACTATCTAATGATAAACTCTCCTTTTGGTTTCATTTATCTCGATTTTCCACTAGAGGCATCAATTCTAGTGTATTAAGCATTTCAGTATAATTGAACAATCAATTAATCAAGCATAAACATGAACTTAAGCTAACAAATAACCAACCAACCAACCATCAAACAATTTAGCACATAATCAAACTTAAATTCTAAACAAACATTTTATCAAACACATGATAGGCATAAAATAAAAGTAAATAGTTTGAGAAAATGCTCATTTAATTTATTGGAATCCGATAAAGCCCAAGAGTTTGATCCTCTGCCTTTTACATAGTTTTCTACAAGAAAAAAGAAATAAAACAACAAATATAAAATCTATTCTGTAAAGAAAAGAGAAAACCTAGTTTAAAAAAAGTGAAAAGAAAAACCCTAACCTAAAACCATAAAAACCTAACGAGAGTGTTCAACCATCAAAATCTCTAAAAACAAAGGCTTATAATGTTGTATTTATAGCTTACTAACATTTAACCTAACATTGATCATTAGGCCCTTAAATTAAAAATAGATTTAAGCTTGTTGGACATAAAATTACCCCTATAGTTTTTCCACCGATCAGATAATGGTATTGTGATACCCGGGCTTGGCGCCACAACACTCAATATTATTGTTAGGTTCCCCATGGCATGATTGGACAATTTGGGTCTAAAAAATGACATAAAACTAACAAAAACAATTTCTTAAAAATAAAACTAAAATTCAACAAAAGTAAATAAAATACACCTAATATGCTTAACTAAGATCTTTAAGTGTAATGGATAGCCTAATTTGACATATCAAATTACGATAGATCAATACAATATCATGCAAATTATGAAATCAAACATATACAAAACTTGAAATTAGTTTGCACAAAATCAAGCATTACCAAAATTTCAAACCAAACTAACATTTTTAAGTTAATATAGCAACACCTATGTTGTAACGGCCCCAAATTCTTGAGTCAACATTCGAGTGTTGACGTGTTGGCGATGGATAAATTTATTTTGGAATTGGGTTTTGTTGGAATTAATTTGGGTGAATTTTGGAGCTTTTTATAAGAAATTAAGGATGTTGGGAAGCTTGTGTGAAGTAGGGGAAAGATGGATGACTAATATGGTGATTTTACCATTTTTTAATAAAAACCTTCTCCCAATTAATGAGAAAAGATGGGTTGGTAGATTGAGGTGTGAGATAAAGTGGATTTGTCCCTATTTTTTCCTATATTATAATCACCTTATTGTTTTTTTTTCTTTTTACATTCCTTCATTTTTTTCTTCTTTTTTCCATCTATTTTTCCTTAGCAGGTTATGTAGAGGGAGAGAGATTTTAGTGAGTTCTCACCATTTTTTTTTCATATTCCAATTCTCAAAGAAGGTAAGGGTCTTGATTTATTTTTTAAAAAAAGTTTCATGGAAGAAAAAAAATATCTATGTTCATCAAGGATGAAGGTGAAGGTTTTTGGGTGTTTGGAAGAGTTTGAGTTTGAGGAAGTCTCTACCCATCTTCTCATATTTTATTTATTATTTATTTGAAGTATGTATTTTTACATCTTATCAACTCTTTTTTTTTTTTTGGGAAATCTTATGTGTTACATGGTTATTAGTTAAAGAGGGTGGTGAATGTTCTAAAGCTAAGGGTAAAGGAAAAGGGGTGGAGAGCTAGGCAAGAAACTTTGTTGGTGTTCTTCCATCAAGATGGTACCCTCTACCTCTCCTATGCTTCTTGATAACTCATAGATATGATGCTTGTGTGATAATGCATGCATGTTATATGTTGTTGGGTGGAAATCATGTTTGGATGATTTAAAAAGAAGCTAAAAACTTAGTTGTGAAACCCACCAGAAACCAATTATTACATGAATAGTAAGTTTAAAAATTCTCCATAAATTCTGTAAAAATAATTAAGAAGTGATCTATACATCATTGTAACCTTGAGTCAGCCTAGTTTCGTTTAGAACAAACAACTATTGATTTCTATTTGTATTTTAAAAGATATGAATTTTTGAGTGTTGAAAGGTCATAAAAATTTAGCAGCAGAATTTTTATAAAATAGATTTAGCAGTGACTTTAAAAAATCACAAAAAATTTCATAAGATAAAATAGGAAGTAAGCCTTATATCTCTATAACCGTGAAGAAGCCTAGTTTCATTTAAAACAAACGGTGCTCAATTTAGAATTATATCTTAAGAGTTATTAATTTTTGAATGAGAAAACGTCAGAATGTCAAGGTAGTAGACTGTCACATCTCATTAGTTAATATTTTAGCTGGAATGATAAGTAAGTTGAAAAAAGTATGAGACTCAAATGTCATGGTTATATTTTTGTGATTATATGTTTGATGCTTTGTTTGTGCTTAGCCTTCGGGCTCTAACCTAACTAGCGGCCAAGAGTGGCTCTCGGGATAACCCTACGGACACCCAGGATTATTTGACTAAAGCCATGAGTGGCGCGGGACTATCAGATACCCGATTATTTGAGCAATATGTGAAATCTAACAATTTTGACAAGTTTAATATGCAAGCGATTTGGTTATGTAGATTTAATGACTCATGATTTAATTATTCGATACTCATATCATGTTTCTATGTACACATTTGATTTGCATGCTTATATTTATGAATTGCTTGAAGTATGGTAGATTTGTTGCGTACCATTGAGCCTATAAAGCTCAACTTTTTATTGTCTTAATGTTTAGATTTGTAGACTTTTTTCGTGTCTGAGGAACCTCATCGACGAGAGACTCCTAGCATCACATATTTAGAGTACAGTACCTTATCTATTAGTGGGCATTGTATTCCTAAGGCTTTACTTGTATTTTTTTGTAGGTTTGTAACTTATTTTTTTTTATTTTGACTATTTTGATATACAATGATATTGGAGCTCCACCTATTTTGTATAACTACTTTTATTACTATTTTCAGTATAACTATGTATATATAAAATGTATTTCAATGTTTTAAAATTATTTGAAAATTTTTCTGGGTTACTCCGGTGACCTGATGTTAGTGCCTTAGTATTTGAGTACTCCGTATTCAGGATTAAGGTGTTACATATGTACATGCCACATAATTGAGTCTAAAACGATCAATAGACTACCGAATAGATGGTCGGATAGTATGGTCTTCAAGTTGATCTAACCGACAGGTTCCACAAATGGGAAATTTACAGAAAAAGGGAAAGCAATTAGGTAAGATTTCGAATGCTTAGTAAGCTCATATCAATTTAGCAATTGAAACACATCGATACAAATATGACATCTTTTGGAAACTTTATACTTTTATGCACAATTCAATTACACAATGACTATGTTAGTTCATTTGCATATTAAATCATAATACCAAAATCATATGCCTATATAACCATTTCATATTATAACATATACTATTAAACTATGCTCAATTTATAAATGCCACATTTCAATCCATGGTCAATCATTTCATTTTTGTTTTTAATTACCATTTTCGTTTCTTTTTTCCTGGAGAACTATAGCAAATTGAACTCGAATACACGAGACTAATTTGCTCACGCAAGTTGACATATCTAGGTTGCTAACACTGGCTTCAGACCAGGGTTGCTCATACGAGCTTAGTTCGATGATGCTAACACTAACTTTAGAGAATTCACAACATATGTTGGATTTCAAGCCGTCATATTAATATATTATCAAACACCTTTTTTAATTCTTTTCGATTGAACCATTTCCATTTTCCGTTTGGATCCTAGTGGCATGTCATTCGTATCCTAATCATTTACTAAGTTCATATGGGCACCGTTACTATTTCTGTACCATGTCAAATATAACCCTTTCACGTTCGTTCAATACATTGTATCTATTCAGAATAACTATATTTTTCATACTTTACGATTTAGTCCTTTAGATGCCAACATTATTAAATTACAATTAACCTAAATTAATAGGCATCATAATATAATTCAAACATAACATAGATAATATAGTAAGTTCCATACAAACTTACCTGACAAAACTGCAACAAATAAAGCATTGAGGACTAATAAAAAATTTTGCATTTTCCTCATTATCCTCCAATTGATTCAAAATATTTATTTATAGATAATTTATTTCAATTGATGAACTTCAAATACCTTAAATCATCCTATTATATGGATATGGAAGCTCAATTTCACTTTTAGAATGTCTCCTAAAATTTTGTATTGTATTCAATTTAGTCCCTAAAACTGAAATTGTTATAACTTTCAAACTTGAGCTTCAATTTCGAATCTGATCTCAATTTTATCCTTCTAAATCCCTCCAATATCTATAATTATAGAAATTTAACATCAAATTTGAATTATTTACACTTTAGTTTCTATGTTCAAAACTAACATTTGTTACTTTACAAATTAATCATTTTTCAGTTCTAAGCTTAAAATTTAACGAATTAACACCAATTTCATCAATTATTCAATAATGGTAGCTTTTGAAAACTTTAACAGTTTTCCAAATTGGTACATGGATTAGCTAAATCAAGCTCTCGGAACCTCTAAAACATAAAAATTACAAACAAACAAAAAAAAAACTCGAACTACCTATTCAATTTTTTGCCAAAAGTTGAAATGCTTCAAAACTTATTTCCTTCTCTTTATTTTTTTTCGTAAAGATGAGAAAGATGAAGCAAATGTTTTTGTTTTATTATTTAGATTAAGATTAACATATAATTTATTATAATTAACCTTATTAACATTTAATTAACTAACATTAATCACACTTAACAAATTTTGGCGGATAATAGTTGTCCACCACCACCGTTGGCATAATAAAAAGGGTCCAATTGCTTAATTGGTTCTTCAGTTAATTAAAAATTTATAGCGATTAACTTTTATCACTTTTATAATTTAGTCATTGTACCTTAATTAACTATCCGATTAAAAAAATTAATAAATTAAACTTTAATTAAATTTTATACTAACCTCATAAATATTATGGAATGTCAAAAATAGAATTCTAAAACTATCATTTTCGACACTATTAAAAAATAGGTTGTTATATATAATGTTTTATATTTCTGTTTTGTTCTTACTACAATTTTTATTAATTTTATAACATATCTAAAATTTTAAATCCCTCCTACTCTAATTAACTGTTTTCTAAATAGTTAATATATCATTAAATATTTATCAAATTTAGTTAAGCTAAAGTAAATGAATAAGTTATCTCATTAAGTTTTTTATTTATCTAATTGTTTAAGAAACTTATCTAATTTATTTTAAACAAAATATTCTCCATCTAATCTAGTTTAATTTATTTAAATTACATCTTTTAATTTTTGAGAAATTTTCATTTTTAGAATAATGTCAAGTGTTTTACTTAAACGAAATGTATTTTTATTTTAAAGCGATGACATGCGAATAAAATTACCGTGCAAGTGAGAACGAATATATAATCAAGAACGATTTACGAGATTTGCATAGCGCGCACTAATTCAATAATATAAAGATGAGTGAGATAATAAAATAAATGATGACGATGATAAAATAGCGCACAAAAGGAAAATGTCAATTTTTAAAAATAAATAAGGCAAAGAACTAAATACGCGAATAAATACAAGAGAAAATAATTCGTAAAGAATCAAAAACGAAGAATCAGGTTAAAGTAAAAATAAAATACATAAATACAGAATAATAGTAATAATAGTGAAATCTAAAAGCATATATAAAAAATAAATTAATGAACTTTAAATATAAAAAGTTAAAGGAAACGAGTAAATGAATAAGATAATAAATAAAACAATTTAGTTTGAAATTATAAAATGAATATAAATAAATGAAACAAATAAAACCAAAAATAACAAATAATATTAATGAAACAAAAGAAGAAAATACGATAATGATATTAATAATATAATAATAATGATGAATAATCTAAACTTGGAAGTGTATAAAAGGATATACATAAATAAATGAATAAATAATAAAATAACAATAATACGGGTAACAGCAAAAATAAAAAGAAAATAAAATAAAAATAAAAAAGAAGAATTAATAAGCAAGTGAACAAATAATAACGAAATAATAACAATAAAAACTAATAAAGTTTAAATAAAAATAAACAAACAAACGATTTAAATTAAACCAACAACAAATAATTGAAGTAGTATTTAAAAAAATTAATAATAATAATAAGAGGATTAATTTGAAAGCCAAACAGGGTTTTAGGGTAAAAAAACAGAAATAAAATAAAGCCAAAGGACCGAATTGTAATGCGCTGAAACTAGCAAGGACTAAATGGGATAATATCCCTAGTCCTTATGCGTTGCGATTCGACTCACAAGGCCCCGGGCTAAATTAAAAATGAAATAAAATTGAAGGGGCAAATTTAAAGAAAATAAAAAAAGAAAATGGGATTAGATTGAAACAACCCAGAAAAACGGAAGGGCCAGGGGCGTAAATAGCCCAATTTCTGAAAACACGCGGATCCTTTAACTGGGTCGGGTCATACACGGGTCATGATCTAAAACGGCGTCGTTTTGGCTTATGCATGCTGACACCAAAACAGCGTCATTTTGTGCACTTATAAAAGTAAAAAAAAATTACAAAAAAAATTATTTTTCAGCCTTCAAAACAAAAAAAGTTTAAAAAAATCTCTCAACCCCTTTTATCCCTGGCCCAACTCCAGCCATTGGACTGATGGTCATCCACCGTGTTGACCATCGGTCACTGACGACGGCGGCCGGAGAATCCAAAAAATCCCCTTTGCCTTCCTCTTGCCAGCTAGAAACCTAATCTAGGGTTATTTTTTTTTGAAAGAAGGGTGAAAAATTGCCGAAATAGGCAAATGACCCTTCGGTTTTCCAGCCACTTTTCATCGGAAGTGGCCACCTCAGCCATCTCTGGCGACGAAGCGCAAAGGTTTGTCTTTTAAACCCTTTCCTTTCTTTTTTTGTTTATTATTGGAGATGGATTTAGGAAAAGAAAACAAAGATAAAAGAAAAGAAGAAAAAAAATCACCTTTTTTAACTCTAAAATTGAGTTTTTTGATTGCTCAATATTCGTGTTTAATACAATGTTTTGTTTTTTTTTCAGAAATCCCCCTTATATTCATTTTTTTGGTGGCTTTATAGCCGAATACAAAAGTTTTCTTTGCTATTGTTTAGTTCGCTGTTCGCTACTGTTCACTTTTGCTTTGCGTGTTTGCAGGTTACTGTGGCAGAGCTGCAGCGGTAGGCATGCTGAGAATGCACATGGGGGAGCAGGTGGCGCAGAGAGGGATGCGGCGCAAGGGCATTAGGGTTAGGTTTTTTTTAAAGTGTTTAATACTTTGGGCCATCAGGCCTTCAATTTGTTTTTGGGCTGTAATTTTAATTGGTTTTTTGTTTTGTTTGTTTTTTTGTCTAATTTGGGCTTGTTGGGCCTGGGGAAATTTGGGTACTTATAGCTGCCCCTCTTTGCTCATTTTCGTGTAACGGGAATGAAGCAAAGACTTAAAGAGGGCCAAATTTTCCTGGAGCTGCCGAGTCTCGACTTCTTTTGATGCTTCTTTCCTTCAAGTAGCTTCATTCCAATCCACTGCATCCTTCGAGGTATAGGGACTGTTGCTTTGATCTACTCTATTGCGACTACTTGTAGCTTTAACCTATTCCACTGCAACTTCAAGGAGATGAGGTTTGTGGCTTTAATCTGTTCTTCTGCAATTGTAGCTTGATCTGCTCCATTGCAACTTCAAGGAGATAAGATCTGCTATCTTCAGTCTGCTCCACTACAACTTCAGGGAGATAAGACTTTTAACTTCAACTTGCCCCACTGCAACTTCAGGGAGATAAAGTTTGTGATTTGTAGCTTCGATCTGCCCCATTGCAACTTCAGGGAGATCAAATTTGCTATCTTCAATTTGCTCCACTGTAACTTTAAGAAGATAAGACTTGTAACTTTATCCTGCTCGACTGCAACTTCAGGGAGATAAGGTTTGTGATTTGTAGCTTCAATTTGCCCCACTGCAACTTCAGGGAGATAAGATTCGCTATCTTCAGTCTGCCCCATTGCAACTTCAGGGAGATAAGACTTGTAACTTCAACCTGCTCCACTACAACTTTAGGGAGATAAGATTTGTGATTTGTAGCTTCAACCTGCCCCATTGCAACTTCAGGGAGATAAGATTCGCTACCTTCAGTTTGCCCCACTGCAACTTCAGGGAGATAAGACTTGTAACTTCAACCTGCTACACTGCTACTTCGGGGAGATAAGGTTTGCTATGATCTGCTCTAATGCAACTTCAGAGAGATAAGATCTATTTATTTATAGCTTCAATTTGTTCCATTGTAATTTCAGGAAGAAGAGATTTGTAGCTTCGATCTACTCCGCTGGAACTTCAAGGAGATACGAATTGAGGCTTCGAGTCCTTCCAATGCCATTTCAGGGAGAAGAGATTTGTAGCCTCGATCTACTCCGTTGGAACTTCAAGGAGATACAAACTGTGGCTTCGAGCCGCTCCAATGCTATTTCAGGGAGAAGAGATTTGTAGCCTCAATCTTCTCCGCTGGAACTTCAAGGAGATACGAACTGTGGCTTCGAGCTGCTCCAATGTCATTTCAGGGAGAAGAGATTTGTAACCTAGATCTACTCCGCTGGAACTTCAAGGAGATACGAACTGTGGCTTCGAGCCGCTCCAATGCCATTTCAGGGAAAAGAGATTTGTAGCCTAGATCTACTCAAGCTGGAACTTCAAGGAGATACGAAATGTGGCTTCGAGCCACTCCAATGCCATTTCCGGGAGAAGAGATTTGTAACCTTGATCTACTCCGCTGGAACTTCAAGGAGATACGAACTATGGCTTCAAGCCGCTCCAATGCCATTTTAGGGAGAAGAGATTTTTAGCCTCGATCTTCTCCGTTGGAACTTTAAGGAGATATGAATTGTGGCTTCGAACTACTCCAATGCCATTTCAGGGAGAAGAGATTTGTGGCCTCGATCTACTCTGCTGGAACTTCAAGGAGATACAAACTGTGGCTTCGAGCCGCTCCAATGCCATTTCAGGGAGAAGAGATTTGTAGCCTCAATCTACTCCGTTGGATCTTCAAGGAGATACGAACTGTGGCTTTGAGCCGCTCCAATATCATTTCAGGGAGAAGAGATTTGTAGCCTCGATCTACTCCGCTGAAACTTCAAGGAAATACGAACTGTGGCTTCGAGCTGCTCCAATACCATTTTAGGGAGAAGAGATTTGTAGCCTCGATCTACTCCGCTGGAACTTCAAGGAGATAGGAACTGTGGCTTCAAGCAGCTCTAGTGCCATTTCAGGGAGAAAAGATTTGTAGCTTCGATCTACTCCACTGAAACTTCAAGGAGATACGAATTGTAGCTTCGAGCCGCTCTAGTGCTATTTCAAGGAGAAGAAATTTGTAGCTTCGATCTACTCCGCTGAAACTTTAAGAAGATAAGAATTATTGATTTCAACCTTCTCTGCTACTACTTAGGGAGATAGGATGGTGACTTAAATCTACTCCACTACTACTTAGGGAGACAAGATTTGTTATCTTTGATCTGCTCCACTACTGTCTAGGGAGACAAGATCTACAATCTTCAGCCTACTCCACTACTGCTTAAGGTGATAGGATGGTGGCTTAAATCCACTCCAATACTGCTCAAGGAGATGAAGATTCACCGTCTTCTATCTGCTCCATTGCTACCTCATGGAGATAAGATCTGTGAATTCGCCGATGTTACTATATCGTCCTGTAGGGACATGATCTGTAGAATTGGTTTCATGTACCTATGCTTATACCAAATGATTAGGATGCTATGATCGAAATGAATCAAATGCTCCTAACTAGATGTGTTATGAATGATCTATGAATGCAGAAATGAGAATGATCCTTTTTTTTAAAGCTTAAGGTATCATCGCTTGTGACAGCCCTAATGTGACCCTAGTCGGAAAGTGGTTTCGGGACCACAAGACCGAGTCGTAAAATAATTAATTGCTATATTCTATGCTTATTATGTGTGAACATGAGTATGTGGAAGTTTCATTCCCTAATTTTACCAATTGCATGAGAAATTGTTAATAGGGATCGATTTGAGACATGGTGAAAATATGATAGCCCAATTTAAAATGGTCTATTAGTGCATGTACCAAAAAGAGTGGACTTGCATGTCAAATAGACCATTTTTGAATGTGAATGGCCGGCCAACATACGCATGCATTATGGTGTTCCCTTGTCTTCATTTTTTTATATTTGGTGGGAATTATGTATAATAAATTTATATTAGTAAGTGGTGATAAAAACAAAGTTCCATCATCTTTTCTATCATCTTGCCGAAACCATAAGGAAAAGAAAAGAAAAATGGAAGCTAGGACATTCGGCCAAGTGAGTTTATAGATTAAGGTATGATATCATGTGGTTCTTTTGGCATTTTTTTTGTGAAGTTGAGTTGTTTTGATGCTCATAACATGACCCATGTGTTAATTTTTGAGTTGTGTTGCAAGAAACCTTTGGTTATGTTCTTATATGCCAAATTGATGATGTTTTGTAGTATGTGATTTGAAATGGTTATAGATGAATATGAACTAAGAAACATGTATTATTGAGTAAGTAGAAGATAGAATGGGGTTTAAATGGGAGGTTCATTTGATTTATTTTTGTCCTTGTATGAAAAGTGGTTCTTTGTTAAGGCCGAATGAGTCATGCTAGATTAGTTGAAAAGAATGTTCATGTTATGAGGTAATTTGAATAATTGACCGAAACATGGAAGGAAGGGCAAGATTTATAAATTATGTTTGAGGGTGAAAGGAATAATGAAAGTTGTATTAAGTTTAATGTGCATACTTTAGTCTAAGTGTTGAGGAGTATTCGGCTAAGATAGTTGAAATGTGGGTGTTGCCGATTTTTAAATTTAGATTATGGGAGTGGCTATAATGGGCATTAAGATGTTGAACTTAAGAAATTAGAAGTAAATGAACTTGATAGTATTTAAGAGATAGAGGTGATAGATTAATGTTGCACATTCGGCTATGGTTAGGCATGTTGATGATCTTATCTTGATTTAGATAATTAGGCATAAAAGGGTGGTAAAGGGGATGAAATTGTCGAATGATTAGTTGGGTAACAAAAGAAGCATTCGGCCATCACTTGAGAGCTTGTGTGATGTTGGGTTTAAAATTAGTAAAGGTAACTTACCTAATGCATGTGCATGTGTGATTAGATTTTTGATGATATGGTAGTTGCATGAGGTTATTAGCCGAATATACTAACATACATATACATGTGAAATTGGATTGTAAATATTTAGCAAGGTGGTTAAACTAGTTAAATTATTGATTAAGCTCAAGGAGTTAAAGGAGGTGAATCGAGCAAAGGCAAAGAAAAGGTCATCGAGTAGCCGAGTTGGAACCGTCTTACCCAACACGAGGTAAGTCATTAAGCATATAGTTGGTATTAATTCAAATGGTCATAACGTTTATGTAATGATGCTGAATGGAATGAATAAATATATATATGCATGTACGTATGTGATGATGAAAGTGTTGAATGAAAAGAAAAGAGGTCAGATGTATTGAGTTGTTGATCTCGGCACTAAATGTGCGAGTATAAACATTTATGACCACGAGATTGGCGCTACGTGTGCGGGTTTAAATTGTGCAGCACTAAGTGTGCGAATTGACTATGTAGCACTAAGTGTGCGAGTTTGACTATGTAGCACTAAGTGTGCGAGTTTGACTATGTAGCACTAAGTGTGCGAGTTGACTATGTAGCACTAAGTGTGCGAGTTTGATTATGTAGCACTAAGTGTGCGAGTTGATTATATAGCACTGAGTGTGCGGACTTAATATATATTCTTAAATCATTATGGACACTAAGTGTGCGACGCTATTGAGTCGATCACGGACAGCGGATCGGGTAAGTGTCTTGAGTTCATGGCTAATAGGTGCTATGTCTATACTTGGTGTTGAGCTTGGTAAGTTTGAACCTATGTGACAAATATACTTGAAGTCACGTACATGAAATTTATCGTAGAATGGGTGAAAGGCCGTTTAGTTGTATGTTTGTAACGAAAATAAAATGATTTATGAAAATGCCTCGAATATCCTATTGATGAGTATGTGGATTGTGAATGCATAAATTGGTATGAAATTAAACCGATAGGTCGGAGGAACTATGGTATGGTTCGGAATGGATGGAGTAATTAGCCTCGTTCCATTTTGTTTTCTCTTGTGATAATGTTATTGATGGATGGTAGTGCATAGCTTATGACTTACTGAGTTATAAACTCACTCGGTGTTTCCTTGTCACCTATTCTAGGTTTCTTGGACACATCTCTTTTTGAGTGGTCGGGCCGTCATCGAAGTCATCACACCGGATAGCAAGTTTTGGTACTTTCTTCTTAGTCGGCTTAGGAGAATATTTCGGCATGTATAGGCTATTATGTTGTGTTTGAACCTTAGTATGTAAACTTTAAGCCATGCGAAAATGGCATGAATGTTCGATTGAGTTGGATCAAGGAGTAGGCATGAAATGGACCTAGTTACTTTCGTAACAGATGCTGGCAGCAGCAGTGACATGAGATTGAAAAATCACTAAAAAATAGTAGGAGTGGAATTAATTGATGAATAAATTATGTATTCGAAGCTCGATGAGTCTATTTTCATATAGAAGCAACGAAAAGATCATATGGACAGTATGTTAAGAGATATTCAGGTTCTCGTAAGACAGGGCCAGAACGGTTTCTGGATTCCCTGTTCCGACTTTGGAAATTCATTATAAATCAACCAGAGATAATTAGGAGTCATACCATATATGTATAGATTCCTCTCTGAGTCTAGTTTCTATAGAAACAAACGGCATTAGTGTTGAAACTCTGTGCAGGGAGATATCCAAGTCGTAATGCACAAAGGTCAATGTAGTCGATCCCTGTAACATGGGCGACTTTGACTAATAAACTGTACTAATTGGTCTGACCAAAAATTCTAGAAAAAAATGTGTAGACGGGCATATGAGTCTATTTTCAGGGAAAATTTACGGAACTAGATTTCGAGTTTCAAACTCGAGATATGATTTTTTTAGCGACTAGTACGCAGACTGGCAGCTTGTCTGGAAATTTTTTTTTTAAGTGGGTTGAAGTCTGTTAACACCTCGTGTTCGACTCCGGCGACGGCCTCGGGTTCGGGGTGATACATTTGATTGGTATCAGAGCTATGGTTTAGTCGGTTCTAGGACTACCATAGCACGTATGAGTCTAGCTATACATGCCGAATGTTAATGTTTAACTGTGTGATGACTTCTGACGGTTAAAATTTATGTTTTATTAGTAAATGGATCCCGGTGTAGAGAGAACCTTGGCGGATGACATTGAAAGTGTAGCGGCTGCTCCTGCACAAGGGACGCCGCCTGTTGAACCTCAGCCATCTGCGAATAATCAAGGTGAGGGGGCTAAACAAGCCTTCTTTACCATGATGAATGAATGGGTCGCGCAGTATGCCCGAACCAATCCGGCTGTCCAACAATTCCCGAATTTGAATAATCCACCCCCGGAGCCAGTAATGCCATCAGTTACTGATCCTGTGAGGCTGAGTAAGCCACCTGTAGACTTGATTAGGAAGCGCGGGGCTGAGGAGTTCAGGGCCATAGATACTGATGATGCTGAAAGGGCCGAGTTCTGGCTTGATAACACCATTCGGGTGTTTGATGAACTGTCATGCACACCCGATGAATGTCTAAAGTGTGCTATATCCTTGTTGCGAGACTCAGCCTACTATTGGTGGAGGACCCTGATTTTCATAGTCCCAAACGAACGAGTAACTTGGGACTTCTTTCAGACGGAATTTCGAAAGAAATATATTAGTCAACGGTTCATTGATCAAAAGCGTAAGGAATTCTTGGAACTTAAGCAAGGCCGTATGACAGTATCTGAATACGAACATGAATTCGTAAGACTCAGTAGGTATGCCCGGGAGTGTGTAGCTGATGAGGTTGCTATGTGCAAAAGATTCGAAGAAGGATTGAATGAAGATTTAAAGCTACTAATGGGTATTTTGGAAATAAAAGAATTCGTAACACTAGTCGAACGAGCCTGCAAGGCGGAAGAACTTGGAAAGGAGAAGAAGAAGGCTGAATTTGAGGCTAGAGACTATCGTAAAAGATCGACGGGTAAAGCTCCATTCTCAGCCGTAAAGAAGTTCAGGGAGGACACTAATAAGTCGAGGACGACTGCGGGAATTTCCATCAGAGTAAGACCATCGACGGACTCCCGAGCTACTTCGGTAGCTAGTGTGGGCAATAATCGTCTAGAGAAACCTGAATGTCCCCAATGTGGAAGACGACACATAGGTGAATGTTGGGGTAAGACTATTAACAGGGCCTGTTACGGATGCGGTTCGAAGGACCACTTCATTAGAGATTGCACGGAGCTTGATGAGAAGAATAAGATTCAAGGTGCAAGACCTAGTGGAGTGACAACTAGAGGTAGACCACCGAGAATTTTAGGAGGTAGGGGTGGTAGTCAGAGAGGGACCTCTGATACGGCTGTTCGAGCCGAGAACCGTACTCCTGCTAGAGCATATGCCATTCGCGCACGAGAGGAGGCATCCTCCCCTGACGTCATCACTGGTACCTTTACTCTCTTTGATACTAATGTGATTGCATTGATTGACCCTGGCTCTACTCATTCATATGTATGTGAAACCTTAGCATCCAGTAAGACTCTACCTGTTGAGTCTACTGAGTTCGTAATTCGGGTGTCAAATCCCTTGGGTCGTTACGTGCTTGTCGACAAAGTGTGTAAGAGATGTCCCCTAGTAATTCGAGGTTCTTGTTTTCCGGCGGACTTGATGCTTTTGCCGTTTGATGAATTTGATGTTATTCTTGGTTTGGATTGGTTGACCGCGCATGATGCGGTTGTGAATTGCAAAAGTAAGACTATCGATTTGAGGTGCGCAAATAACGAGATAATCCGAGTTGAGTCTGCGGACTTAAGGGGGTTGCCAGCTGTAATATCAGCAATGTTGGCCCAGAAATATGTAAGAAAAGGGTGCGAAGCATACCTTGCGTATGTACTTGATGACAAAGAGTTAGAAAAGAAACCCAATCTGTGCCGGTGGTTTGTGAATACCCGGATGTGTTTCCTGAAGAGTTACCGGGTTTGCCACCTGTTCGGGAGATAGAGTTTGGTATTGAGCTTGTACCTGGAACTACGCCAATTTCGATAGCTCCGTATCGTATGACACTAACCGAGTTAAAAGAATTGAAAGCTCAATTGCAAGAGTTGACGGATAGAGGTTTCGCTCGACCGATTTCTCACCTTGGGGTGCACCAGTATTGTTCGTGAAAAAGAAGGACGGAACCATGAGGTTGTGCATTGACTATCGTCAACTGAATAAAGTGACGATAAAGAATAAGTATCCGTTACCGCGTATCGATGATTTGTTCGACCAACTGAAGGGAGCCTCAATGTTCTCAAAAATAGATCTGAGATCGGGCTATTATCAGTTGCGAATTCGAGAATCGGACATACCCAAAACTGCCTTCAGGACGAGATATGGTCACTACGAGTTCTTAGTGATGCCGTTTGGGCTCACTAATGCCCCTGCGGTATTTATGGATTTGATGAATCGGATCTTCAGACCATATTTGGATCGGTTCGTAGTTTGTTCATTGATGACATCTTGGTCTATTCAAGAGATGAGATCGAACATGCTGAACACTTGAGATTAGTGTTGCAAGTTTTGCGGGATAAGAAGTTATATGCTAAGTTCAGTAAGTGTGAGTTCTGGTTAAGAGAGGTTAGCTTCTTGGGTCATGTGGTATCCGCATCGGGTATTCGAGTTGACCCGAACAAAATCTCAGCCATACTTAACTGGAAACCTCCGAGAAGTATTACTGAGGTTCGGAGCTTTTTGGGACTCGCCGGTTTTACCGACGATTTGTCAAAGGTTTCTCGATGATAGCCACACCAATGACGAAGCTACTTCAAAAGGATGCTAAGTTTGAATGGACGGAGAAATGTCAGAAAGGCTTCGATCAACTGAAAACTCATTTGACTGAAGCTCCAATTTTAGTGCAACCCGAATCAGGCAAAGAGTTTGTCATTTATAGTGACGCATCCCTACTCGGGTTGGGTTGCGTATTGATGCAAGAAGGTCGAGTTGTGGCCTATGCGTCGAGACAATTGAAGCCACACGAGAGAAATTATCCAACCCATGATCTCGAGCTAGCCGCCATCGTATTTGCTTTGAAAATATGGCGACATTATTTGTTTGGCGAAAAGTGCCATGTATTTTCGGATCACCAAAGTCTAAATATTTGATGACTCAAAGAGACTTAAATCTGCGACAAAGACGTTGGCTTGAGTTGTTGAAAGATTACGAGCTTGTCATTGATTACCACCCGGGAAAGGCTAATGTGGTTGCGGATGCCTTAAGCCGAAAATCACTGTTTGCTTTACGAGCGATGAATGTGCACTTGTCTGTTCTACCCGACAATGTGTTAGTAGCTGAATTAAAGGCCAAACCATCATTGATTCATCAAATTAGTGAAGCTCAGAAAGTCGACGATGAATTGGTTCAAAACGGGCTGAATGTATTCCGAATATGGAATCCGAATTTCAAATTGATGATGACGATTGTTTGAGGTTCAGAAGTCGGTTGTGTGTTCCAAGAAATTCAGAACTCATTTCGATGATTCTGAACGAAGCTCATTGTAGCCGAATGTCAATTCACCCGGGGAGTACGAAAATGTACAACGATTTGAAACGACGGTTTTGGTGGCATGGTATGAAACGGGACATCTCCGACTTTGTTTCGAGATGTTTAATATGTCAACAAGTGAAAGCGGAACATCAAGTGCCTTCAGGATTACTTCAGCCGATCATGATACCCGAGTGGAAATGGGATCGAGTCACAATGGACTTTGTGTCCGGACTACCATTGTCAACAAGTAAGAAGGATGCGATTTGGGTTGTTGTTGATAGACTGACTAAGTCGGCTCACTTTATCCCTGTGCGTACGGATTTTTCATTGGATAAACTAGCCGAATTGTATGTTTCTCAGATTGTGAGATTACATGGAGTACCTATTTCTATCGTGTCGGATAGAGATCCGAGATTCACCTCGCGATTTTGGAAGAAATTGCAAGAAGCGTTGGGTACCAAGCTGCATTTTAGCACCGCTTTTCATCCACAAACCGATGGTCAATCCGAGCGGATGATTCAGATACTTGAGGATATGTTGAGATGTTGCATCCTCGAGTTTAGTGGTTCATGGGAACGGTATTTATCTTTGATTGAATTCGCTTACAACAATAGTTTTCAATCAAGTATTAAGATGGCACCTTACGAGGCTTTGTACGGTCGTAAATGCCGTACACCATTGTTTTGGACCGAGCTCGGTGAAAGTAAAATTTTCGGAGTTGATTTGATTAAAGATGCCGAACAGAAAGTAAAGGTAATCCGTGAAAGTCTGAAGGCAGCCACAGATCGTCAGAAATCGTATGCGGACTTGAAACGAAAGGACATTGAATATCAGGTGGGAGATAAAGTGTTCCTTAAAGTTTCGCCTTGGAAAAAGGTACTCAGGTTTGGCCGTAAGGGCAAGTTGAGCCCGAGATTCATTGGGCCGTACGAAATCTCCGAACGAGTTGGTCCGGTTGCATATAGATTGATTTTGCCCCCTGAACTTGAAAGGATACACGATGTCTTTCATGTTTCGATGCTTCGACGCTATAGATCTGATCCTTCGCACATAATTAGTCTGTCGGAGGTTGAAATTCAAGCCGATATGAGTTATGAAGAAGAGCCGATGTGTATCCTAGCTCGTGAAGTGAAGGAGTTGCGGAACAAAAGGGTTCCGTTAGTAAAGGTGTTATGGCTCAAACACGGGATCGAGGAAGCTACTTGGGAAAACGAGAGTTCGATGAAAGAACGATACCCAAACCTATTTACTGGTAAGCTTTTCGAGGACGAAAATTTCTTAAGTGGGGGAGAGTTGTGACAGCCCTAATGTGACCCTAGTCGGAAAGTGGTTTCGGGACCACAAGACCGAGTCGTAAAATAATTAATTGCTATATTCTATGCTTATTATGTGTGAACATGAGTATGTGGAAGTTTCATTCCCTAATTTTACCAATTGCATGAGAAATTGTTAATAGGGATCGATTTGAGACATGGTGAAAATATGATAGCCAATTTAAAATGGTCTATTAGTGCATGTACCAAAAAGAGTGGACTTGCATGTCAAATAGACCATTTTTGAATGTGAATGGCCGGCCAACATACGCATGCATTATGGTGTTCCCTTGTCTTCATTTTTTTATATTTGGTGGGAATTATGTATAATAAATTTATATTAGTAAGTGGTGATAAAAACAAAGTTCCATCATCTTTTCTATCATCTTGCCGAAACCATAAGGAAAAGAAAAGAAAAATGGAAGCTAGGACATTCGGCCAAGTGAGTTTATAGATTAAGGTATGATATCATGTGGTTCTTTTGGCATTTTTTTTGTGAAGTTGAGTTGTTTTGATGCTCATAACATGACCCATGTGTTGATTTTTGAGTTGTGTTGCAAGAAACCTTTGGTTATGTTCTTATATGCCAAATTGATGATGTTTTGTAGTATGTGATTTGAAATGGTTATAGATGAATATGAACTAAGAAACATGTATTATTGAGTAAGTAGAAGATAGAATGGGGTTTAAATGGGAGGTTCATTTGATTTATTTTTGTCCTTGTATGAAAAGTGGTTCTTTGTTAAGGCCGAATGAGTCATGCTAGATTAGTTGAAAAGAATGTTCATGTTATGAGGTAATTTGAATAATTGACCGAAACATGGAAGGAAGGGCAAGATTTATAAATTATGTTTGAGGGTGAAAGGAATAATGAAAGTTGTATTAAGTTTAATGTGCATACTTTAGTCTAAGTGTTGAGGAGTATTCGGCTAAGATAGTTGAAATGTGGGTGTTGCCGATTTTTAAATTTAGATTATGGGAGTGGCTATAATGGGCATTAAGATGTTGAACTTAAGAAATTAGAAGTAAATGAACTTGATAGTATTTAAGAGATAGAGGTGATAGATTAATGTTGCACATTCGGCTATGGTTAGGCATGTTGATGATCTTATCTTGATTTAGATAATTAGGCATAAAAGGGTGGTAAAGGGGATGAAATTGTCGAATGATTAGTTGGGTAACAAAAGAAGCATTCGGCCATCACTTGAGAGCTTGTGTGATGTTGGGTTTAAAATTAGAAAGGTAACTTACCTAATGCATGTGCATGTGTGATTAGATTTTTGATGATATGGTAGTTGCATGAGGTTATTAGCCGAATATACTAACATACATATACATGTGAAATTGGATTGTAAATATTTAGCAAGGTGGTTAAACTAGTTAAATTATTGATTAAGCTCAAGGAGTTAAAGGAGGTGAATCGAGCAAAGGCAAAGAAAAGGTCATCGAGTAGCCGAGTTGGAACCGTCTTACCCAACACGAGGTAAGTCATTAAGCATATAGTTGGTATTAATTCAAATGGTCATAACGTTTATGTAATGATGCTGAATGGAATGAATAAATATATATATGCATGTACGTATGTGATGATGAAAGTGTTGAATGAAAAGAAAAGAGGTGAGATGTATTGAGTTGTTGATCTCGGCACTAAATGTGCGAGTATAAACATTTATGGCCACGAGATTGGCGCTACGTGTGCGGGTTTAAATTGTGCAGCACTAAGTGTGCGAATTGACTATGTAGCACTAAGTGTGCGAGTTTGACTATGTAGCACTAAGTGTGCGAGTTGACTATGTAGCACTAAGTGTGCGAGTTTGATTATGTAGCACTAGTGTGCGAGTTGATTATATAGCACTGAGTGTGCGGACTTAATATATATTCTTGAATCATTATGGACACTAAGTGTGCGACGCTATTGAGTCGATCACGGACAGCGGATCGGGTAAGTGTCTTGAGTTCATGGCTAATAGGTGCTATGTCTATACTTGGTGTTGAGCTTGGTAAGTTTGAACCTATGTGACAAATATACTTGAAGTCACGTACATGAAATTTATCGTAGAATGGGTGAAAGGCCGTTTAGTTGTATGTTTGTAACGAAAATAAAATGATTTATGAAAATGCCTCGAATATCCTATTGATGAGTATGTGGATTGTGAATGCATAAATTGGTATGAAATTAAACCGATAGGTCGGAGGAACTATGGTATGGTTCGGAATGGATGGAGTAATTAGCCTCGTTCCATTTTGTTTTCTCTTGTGATAATGTTATTGATGGATGGTAGTGCATAGCTTATGACTTACTGAGTTATAAACTCACTCGGTGTTTCCTTGTCACCTATTCTAGGTTTCTTGGACACATCTCTTTTTGCGTGGTCGGGCCGTCATCGAAGTCATCACACCGGATAGCAAGTTTTGGTACTTTCTTCTTAGTCGGCTTAGGAGAATATTTCGGCATGTATAGGCTATTATGTTGTGTTTGAACTTTAGTATGTAAACTTTAAGCCATGCGAAAATGGCATGAATGTTCGATTGAGTTGGATCAAGGAGTAGGCATGAAATGGACCTAGTTACTTTCGTAACAGATGCTGGCAGCAGCAGTGACATGAGATTGAAAAATCACTAAAAAATAGTAGGAGTGGAATTAATTGATGAATAAATTATGTATTCGAAGCTCGATGAGTCTATTTTCATATAGAAGCAACGAAAAGATCATATGGACAGTATGTTAAGAGATATTCAGGTTCTCGTGAGACAGGGCCAGAACGGTTTCTGGATTCCCTGTTCCGACTTTGGAAATTCATTATAAATCAACCAGAGATAATTAGGAGTCATACCATATATGTATAGATTCCTCTCTGAGTCTAGTTTCTATAGAAACAAACGGCATCAGTGTTGAACTCTGTGCAGGGAGATATCCAAGTCGTAATGCACAAAGGTCAATGTAGTCGATCCCTGTAACATGGGAGACTTTGACTAATAACTGTACTAATTGGTCTGACCAAAATTCTAGAAAAAATGTGTAGACGGCATATGAGTCTATTTCAGGGAAAATTTACGGAACTGGATTTCGAGTTTCAAACTCGAGATATGATTTTTTTAGCGACTAGTACGCAGACTGGCAGCTTGTCTGAAATTTTTTTTAAGTGGTTGAAGTCTGTAACACTCGGTTCGACTCGGCG